>NC_141150.1:148176465-148186465 GCF_053477565.2 Lygodium microphyllum | reverse complement strand
TGGAAATCCCCTCGGATCACGTCTCGACTCTCCAACGCTGACATCGTGGTAGGAAACCCCCTCGCCTTGCCATGACGCGGCGCCTCCTCTCCTCGTCGCGATTGTCTTTGCGTACGTCGTGCCTGGCCCCTCCCTCTGCCTCGCTCTCACGTGATAACCCCCTCCTCAAGATGCGAGGTATTTTGGGAGCGGAGGGTGTGCCATGTTGTGGGGGGGTTCGGTGGAGCGGGGTTTTTCCGAGGAGGGAGGGCGTGCCATGTTGCGCGGGCGGGTTGTTGGAGCGGGGATTTCTGAGGAGGGAGGGTGTGCCATGTCGCGGGGGGGTGCCATGTCGTGGGGGGGTTTCTTGAGGAGGTCCGTCGGGGGGTGGAAGGTTCCGTGTCGCGGGAGGGGGTCGTGTGCAGTGGGGTGTGTGTGCCGTGTCATAGCGGAGCGGGATTTCTTAGGAGGGAGGGTGTGCCATGTCGTGGGGGGGTGAGGTGACGTGCCGTGGGTCGAGCGGGGTTTTTGGAGGTGGGGTGCGCGGGGGATACGCCGCGTCGTCGGGGGGTGCGGTGGGGTGGAGGGTGCGCCGTGTCGTGGGGGGGTGACGCGGGGTGGGCTGGGTCGAGCGGGGTTTTTGGAGGCGTGGCGGGGTCGTGTGGATGGAGCGGGTTTTCGAGGTGGGGTGCGGGGGGGATGCGCCGCGTCGAGGGGGGGTGCGGTGGGGTGTGCCGTGACGCGGGGTGGGGTGGTGTGGATGCAGCGGGTTTTTCGAGGTGGGGTGGGGTGGTGTGGATGCAGCGGGTTTTCCGAGGCGGGGTGCGCGGGGGCGTCGTGGGGGGGTGACGCGGGGTGGGGTGGGTCGAGCGGGGTTTTCGGAGGCCTGGAGGGAGCGGGGTTTTTCGAGGTGGGGTGCGGGGGGGGCGTCGTGGGGGGTGCGGTGGGGTGGGGGGGTGCGCCGTGTCGTGGGGGGTGACGCGGGGTGGGGTGGGTCGAGCGGGGTTTTCGGAGGCGTGGCGGGGTGCTGTGGAGGGAGCGGGGTTTTTCGAGGTGGGGTGCGGGGGTGCGCCGTGTCGTGGGGGGGGTGACGCGGGGTGGGGTGGGTCGAGCGGGGTTTTCGGAGGCGTGGAGGGAGCGGGGTTTTTCGAGGTGGGTGCGGGGGGGGGGGGGGGGGGGGGGCGTTGTGGGGGGGTGCGCCGTGTCGTGGCGGGTGACGCGGGGTGGGGTGGGTCGAGCGGGGTTTTCGGAGGCGTGGCGGGGTGCTGTGGAGGGAGCGGGGTTTTTCGAGGTGGGGTGCGGGGGGGCGTCGTGGGGGGGTGCGCCGTGTCGTGGGGGGGTGACGCGGGTCGAGCGGGGTTTCGGAGGCGTGGTGGTGTGGCGTGGAGGCAGCGGGGTTTTTCGAGGTGGGGTGCGGGGGGGCGTCGTGGGGGGGTGCGGTGGGGTGGGGGGGTGCGCCGTGTCGTGGGGGGGTGACGCGGGGTGGGGTGGGTCGAGCGGGGTTTTTGGAGGAGAGGTGGGGTGCTGTGGATGGAGCGCGGTTTTTCGAGGTGGGGTGGGGGGGGGCGTCGTGGGGGGGTGCGGTGGGGTGGGGGGTGCGCCGTGACGCGGGGTGGGGTGGGTCGAGCGCGGTTTTTTGGAGGCGTGGCGGGGTGGTGTGGAGGGAGCGGGGTTTTTCGAGGTGGGGTGCGGGGGGGGGCGTCGTGGGGGGGTGCGCCGTGTCATGGGGGAGTGACGCGGGGTTGGGGTGGTCAAGCGGGGTTTTTGGAGGAGAGGTGGGGTGCTGTGGAGGGAGCGGGGTTTTTCGAGGTGGGGTGCGGGGGGGCGTCGTGGGGGGTGACGCGGGGTGGGGGTGGTCGAGCGGGGTTTTGGGAGGAGAGGTGGGGTGCTGTGGAGGGAGCGCGGTTTTTCGAGGTGGGGTGCGGGGGGGCGTCGTGGGGGGGTGCGGTGGGGTGGGGGGGTGCGCCGTGTCATGGGGGAGTGACGCGGGGTTGGGGTGGTCAAGCGGGGTTTTTGGAGGAGAGGTGGGGTGCTGTGGAGGGAGCGGGGTTTTTCGAGGTGGGGTGCGGGGGGGCGTCGTGGGGGGTGACGCGGGGTGGGGGTGGTCGAGCGGGGTTTTGGGAGGAGAGGTGGGGTGCTGTGGAGGGAGCGCGGTTTTTCGAGGTGGGGTGCGGGGGGGCGTCGTGGGGGGGTGCGGTGGGGTGGGGGGGTGCGCCGTGTCATGGGGGAGTGACGCGGGGTTGGGGTGGTCAAGCGGGGTTTTTGGAGGAGAGGTGGGGTGCTGTGGAGGGAGCGGGGTTTTTCGAGGTGGGGTGCGGGGGGGCGTCGTGGGGGGTGACGCGGGGTAGGGGTGGTCGAGCGGGGTTTTGGGAGGAGAGGTGGGGTGCTGTGGAGGGAGCGCGGTTTTTCGAGGTGGGGTGCGGGGGGGCGTCGTGGGGGGGTGCGGTGGGGTGGGGGGGTGCGCCGTGTCATGGGGGAGTGACGCGGGGTGGGGTGGGTCGAGCGGGGTTTTCGGAGGCGTGGTGGGGTGCTGTGGAGGGAGCGGGGTTTTTCGAGGGGGGGTGCGGGGGGGCGTCGTGGGGGGTGACGCGGGGTGGGGGTGGTCGAGCGGGGTTTTTGGAGGAGAGGTGGGGTGCTGTGGAGGGAGCGCGGTTTTTCGAGGTGGGGTGCGGGGGGGCGTCGTGGGGGGGTGCGGTGGGGTGGGGGGGTGCGCCGTGTCGTGGGGGGGAGACGCGGGGTGGGGTGGGTCGAGCGGGGTTTTCGGAGGCGTGGTGGTGTGGCGTGGAGGGAGCGGGGTTTTTCGAGGTGGGGTGCGGGGGGGGCGTCGTGGGGGGGTGCGGTGGGGTGGGGGGGTGCGCCGTGTCGTGGGGGGGTGACGCGGGGTGGGGTGGGTCGAGCGGGGTTTTTCGAGGTGGGGTGCGGGGGGGGGGGGGGGGGGGGGATATGCGCCGCGTCGTGGGGGGGTGCGCCGTGTCCTGGGGGAGTGACGCGGGGTTGGGTGGGTCGAGTGGGGTTTTTCGAGGTGGGGTGCGGGGGGGGGGGGGATATGCGCCGCGTCGTGGGGGGGTGCGGTGGGGTGTGGGGGGTGTGCCGTGTCGTGGGGGGCTGACGCGAGGTGGGGTGGGTGGAGCGGGGTTTTCGGAGGTGGGGTGTGGGGGGTGTGCCGTGTCGTGGGGGACTGACGCGAGGTGGGGTGGGTCGAGCGGGGTTTTCGGAGGCGTGGTGGGGTGGTATGGAGGGAGCGGGGTTTTTCGAGGTGGGGTGCGGGGCGGCGTCGATGGGGGGTGCGGTGGGGTGGGGGGTGCGCCATGTCGTGGGGGGGTGACGCGGGGTGGGGTGGGTCGAGCGGGGTTTTCGGAGGCATTTGTGGTGTGGCGTGGAGGGAGCGGGGTTTTTCGAGGTGGGGTGCGGGGGGGGGGGGGGCGTCGTGGGGGGTGCGGTGGGGTGGGGGGGTGTGCCGTGTCATGGGGGAGTGACGCGGGGTTGGGTGGGTCGAGCGGGGTTTTTCGACGTGGGGTGAGGGGGGGTGGGGGGGTGCGCCGTGTCGTGGGGGGGTGCGGTGGGGTGTGGGGGGTGTGCCGTGTCGTGGGGGGGCTCACGCGAGGTGGGGTGGGTCGAGCGTGGTTTTCGGAGGCGTGGTGGGGTGGTGTGGAGGGAGCGGGGTTTCTGGAGGTGGGGTGCGGGGGGCATCGTGGGGGGGTGCGGTGGGGTGGAGGGTGCGCCGTGTCGTGGGGGAGTGAGGCGGGGCACGGTGGGTCGAGCCTGGTTTTTGGAGGAGTGGTGGGGTGCTGTGGATGGAGCGGGGTTTTTCGAGGTGGGGTGGGGGGAAGGCGCCGCGTCGTAGGGGGGTGCGGTGGGGTGGGGTGGGGGGGTGTGCCGTGTCGTGGGGGGTGACGCGGGGTGTCGCGATGCCCCCTCCCCCCCACCATGCCCCGACATGACGCGACGCGCCCCCTCCCCAACATAACATGACAACCCCCCTCCCCCCCCCATGACATCCCCCCATCCCCCATGACACGACACGACGCGATGCGCCCCCCCCATGACGTCCCCCCCTCAAAAATTCGCCTCCCCCCTCAACACACACCACCCCCCCCCCCCCCCCCCTCAAAAATTCGGCCCCCCCATGACATCCCCCCCAGCCCCCATGACACGATGCGACGCGACGCGCCCCGCCATGACACGACACGACACGACGCGCCCCCCCCTTCCCCCCTCAACACACACCACACCATGTCGCGACGTGCCGCGCCCCCCCCCCCCCATGACATCCCCACCCCAGCCCCCCCACCCACGACACGACATGATGCGACGCACCCCCCCCCCCCCCCCCCCCGATGACATGACACGATGCGACGCGCATCCCCCCCCTCCCCGCCCCCCCATGACACGACACGATGCGATGTGCCACCCTCCCCTTAACACACACACCCACCCAACGCAATGCCCCCCCCCCCCCCCCCCCCCCGCGCCCCATGGCCTGACACGACGCGACGTGCTCCCCTCCCCTTAACACACCCACCCACCCTCCATGACGCCCTCCATGACGCCACGTGGAGGGGGGGGGGGGGAGGGGTGGTGTTTTGTGTGTTGAGGGGGGGTGGGGTGGTGTGTGTTGGGGGGGGGGGGGCGAATTTTTTGGGGGCAGGGGCGGGGGAGGGGTGGGGTGGTGTGTGTTGAGGGGGGGAGCGAAATTTGAAGGGGGGGAAGGGGAGGGGTGGAGTGGTGTGTGTTGAGGGGGGGGGGGGGGGATTCTTGAGGGGCGGAGAGGGGTGGTGTGGTGTGTGTTGAGGGGGGGGGGGGGAGGGGTGGTGTGGGGTGGTGTGTGTTGAGGGGGGGGCGGGGGTGGGGAGGGGTGGTATGGCGTGGTGTGTGTTGAAGGGGGGGGGCGAATTTTTGGGGGGGGGAAGGGGCGAAATTTGGACGGGGGGGCGAATTTTTTGGGGGGGGGGAGGGGTGGGGTGGTGTGTGTTGAGGGGAAGGCGAAATTTGGAGGGGGGGAAGGGGAGGGGTGGTGTGGTGTGGTGTGGTGTGTGTTGAGGGGGGTGGCCGAATTTTTTTGGGGGGGGGGGGGGGGTGGGGTGGTGTGTGTTGGGGGGGGGGGGCGATTTTTTTGGGGGCGGGGGGGGGGGGGGGGGGGGGGGGGGAGGGGTGGGGTGGTGTGTGTTGAGGGGGGGGCGGAATTTGGTGGGGGGGAAGGGGAGGGGTGGTGTGGTGTGTGTTGAGGGGGGGGGAGGGGTGGTGTGGTGTGTGTTGGGGGGGGGGGGGGGGTGGGGTGGTGTGTGTTGAGGGGGAAGGGGTGGGAAATTTTGGGGGGGGGGGGCGAATTTTGGAGGGGGGGGGGGAGCGGTGGTGTGGTGTGGTGTGTGTTGAGGGGGGGGGCGAATTTTTGGGGGGGGGAAGGGGCAAAATTTGGAGGGGGGGTGAATTTTTGGGGCGGGGGGGGAGGGGTGGGGTGGTGTGTGTTGAGGGGGGGGCGAAATTTCGAGGGGGGGAAGGGGAGGGGTGGTGTGGTGTGTGTTGGGGGGGGGGGGATTTTTGAGGGGGGGGGGGGAGGGGTGGTGTGGTGTGTGTTGAGGGGGGGGGGGGGGGGGCAAAATTTGGAGGGCGGGGGGGGAGGGGTGGTGTGGTGTGGTGTGTGTTGAGGGGGGAGGGGGGGGAGGGGTGGTGTGGTGTGGTGTGTGTTGAGGGGGGAGGGGATTTTTTAGGGGGGGGGGGGGGTGGGGTGGTGTGTGTTGAGGGGGGGGGGGGGGGAATTTTTGGGGGGGGGGGGGGAGGGGTGGTGTGGTGTGGTGTGTATTGAGGGGGGGGGGGATTTTTGAGGGGGGGGGAGGGGTGGTGTGGTGTTTGTTGAGGGGGGGGTGGGGAGGTGTGTATTGAGGGGGAGGGGTGCGAATTTTTGGGGGGGGGGGGGGGGGGGGGCAAAATTTGGAGGGGGGGGGGGAGGGGAGGGGGGGGGCAAAATTTGGAGGGGGGGGGGGGAGGGGTGGTGTGTGTTGGGGGGGGGGGATTTTTGAGGGGGGGGGGGGAGGGGTGGTGTTTTGTGTGTTGAGGGGGGGGGGGGGGGGGATTTTTGAGGGGGGGGGAGGGGTGGTGTGGTGTGTGTTGAGGGGGGGGGGATGTGGTGGTGTGTGTTGGGGGGGGGGGGGGGGAAATTTTGGGGGGGGGGGGGGGGGAATTTTTGGGGGGGGGGAGGGGAGGTGTGGGGTGGTGTGTGTTGAGGGGGGTGAGGGGCGAATTTTGGAGGGGGGGGAGGGGTGGTGTGGTGTGGTGTGTGTTGAGGGGGGGGCCAATTTTTTGGGGGGGGGGGCAAAATTTGGAGGGGGGGGGGAGGGGTGGTGTTTTGTGTGTTGAGGGGGGGGGGGGGGGGGAATTTTTGAGGGGGGGGGAGGGGTGGTGTGGTGTGTGTTGGGGGGGGGGGTGGGGTGGTGTGTGTTGAGGGGGGTGGGGGGGGGGGATGGGTGGTGTGGTGTGGTGTGTGTTGAGGGGGGGGTCGAATTTTTGGGGGGGAGAAGGGGCGAAATTTGGAGGGGGGGGGGGAGGGGTGGGGTGGTGTGTGTTGAGGGGGGGGCGAAATTTGGAGGGGGGGAAGGGGAGGGGTGGTGTGGTGTGGTGTGGTGTGTGTTGAGGGGGGGGGGGGAAGGGTGGGGAGGTGTGTATTGAGGGGGGGGGGGCGAATTTTTGGGGGGGGGGAGGGGTGGTGTGGTGTGGTGTGGTGTGTGTTGAGGGGGGTGGCCGAATTTTTTTGGGGGGGGGGGGGGGTGGAGTGGTGTGTGTTGGGGGGGGGGGGGGCGAATTTTTTGGGGGCGGGGGGGGGGGGGGAGGGGTGGGGTGGTGTGTGTTGAGGGGGGGGGAGGGGTGGTGTGGTGTGTGTTGGGGGGGGGGGGTGGGGTGGTGTGTGTTGAGGGGGGAGGGGTGGGAAATTTTTGGGGGGGGGGGGGGGCGAATTTTGGAGGGGGGGGGAGCGGTGGTGTGGTGTGGTGTGTGTTGAGGGGGGAGGCGAATTTTTGGGGGGGGGAAGGGGCAAAATTTGGAGGGGGGGCGAATTTTTGGGGCGGGGGGGCGAGGGGTGGGGTGGTGTGTGTTGAGGGGGGGGCGAAATTTCGAGGGGGGGAAGGGGAGGGGTGGTGTGGTGTGTGTTGAGGGGGGGGGGGGAGGGGTGGTGTGGTGTGTGTTGAGGGGGGGGGTGGGGTGGTGTGTGTTGAAGGGGGGGGGGGGGGGGGCGAATTTTGGAGGGGGGGGGAGGGGTGGTGTGGTGTGGTGTGTGTTGAGAGGGGGGCCCAATTTTTTTTTGGGGGGGGGGGGGGGGGGCAAAATTTGGAGGGGGGGGGGGAGGGGTGGTGTGGTGTGGTGTGTGTTGAGGGGGGGGGGGGATTTTTGAGGGGGGGGGGGGAGGGGTGGTGTGGTGTGTGTTGAGGGGGGGGCGGGGAATTTTTGAGGGGGGGGGGAAGGGTTGTGTGGTGTGTGTTGGGGGGGGGGGGGTGGGGTGGTGTGTGTTGGGGGGGGGGCGAATTTTTTGGGGGCGGGGGGGGAGGGGTGGGGTGGTGTGTGTTGAGTGGGGGGCGAAATTTCGAGGGGGGGAAGGGGAGGGGTGGTGTGGTGTGTGTTGGGGGGGGGGGGATTTTTGAGGGGGGGGGGGAGGGGTGGTGTGGTGTGGTGTGTGTTGAGGGGGGGGGGGGGGGGCAAAATTTGGAGGGGGGGGGGGAGGGGTGGTGTGGTGTGGTGTGTGTTGAGGGGGGGGGGGGGAGGGGTGGTGTGGTGTGGTGTGTGTTGAGGGGGGAGGGGATTTTTGAGGGGGGGGGTGGGGTGGTGTGGTGTGTGTTGAGGGGGGGGCGGGGAATTTTTGAGGGGGGGGGTGGGGTGGTGTGTGTTGAGGGGGGGGGGGGAATTTTTGGGGGGGGGGGGGAGGGGTGGTGTGGTGTGGTGTGTGTTGAGGGGGGGGGGGATTTTTGAGGGGGGGGGAGGGGTGGTGTGGTGTTTGTTGAGGGGGGGGGTGGGGAGGTGTGTATTGAGGGGGGGGGTGGGGAGGTGTGTATTGAGGGGGGGGGTGCGAATTTTTGGGGGGGGGGGGGGGGCAAAATTTGGAGGGGGGGGGGGGGAGGGGAGGGGGGGGGGCAAAATTTGGAGGGGGGGGGGGAGGGGAGGGGGGGGGGCAAAATTTGGAGGGGGGGGGGGGAGGGGTGGTGTCGTGTGGTGTGTGTTGGGGGGGGGGGATTTTTGAGGGGGGGGGGGGATTTTTGAGGGGGGGGGGGGAGGGGTGGTGTTTTGTGTGTTGAGGGGGGGGGGGGGGATTTTTGAGGGGGGGGGAGGGGTGGTGTGGTGTGTGTTGAGGGGGGGGGGATGTGGTGGTGTGTGTTGGGGGGGGGGGGGGGGGGGAATTTTTGGGGGGGGGGGGGGGGGGGGAATTTTTGGGGGGGGGAGGGGAGGTGTGGGGTGGTGTGTGTTGAGGGGGGTGAGGGGCGAATTTTGGAGGGGGGGGAGGGGTGGTGTGGTGTGGTGTGTGTTGAGGGGGGGGCCAATTTTTTGGGGGGGGGGCAAAATTTGGAGGGGGGGGGGAGGGGTGGTGTTTTGTGTGTTGAGGGGGGGGGGAATTTTTGAGGGGGGGGGAGGGGTGGTGTGGTGTGGTGTGTGTTGAGGGGGGGGGCGAATTTTTGGGGGGGAGAAGGGGCGAAATTTGGAGGGGGGGGGAGGGGTGGGGTGGGGTGTGTTGAGGGGGGGGCGAAATTTGGAGGGGGGGAAGGGGAGGGGTGGTGTGGTGTGGTGTGGTGTGGTGTGTGTTGAGGGGGGGGGGGGAAGGGTGGGGAGGTGTGTATTGAGGGGGGGGGGGGCGAATTTTTGGGGGGGGGGAGGGGTGGTGTGGTGTGGTGTGGTGTGTGTTGAGGGGGGTGGCCGAATTTTTTTGGGGGGGGGGGTGGAGTGGTGTGTGTTGGGGGGGGGGGGGGGGGCGAATTTTTTGGGGGCGGGGGGGGGGGGGGGGGGGGAGGGGTGGGGTGGTGTGTGTTGAGGGGGGGGGGAGGGGTGGTGTGGTGTGTGTTGGGGGGGGGGGGGGTGGGGTGGTGTGTGTTGAGGGGGGAGGGGTGGGAAATTTTTTGGGGGGGGGGGGCGAATTTTGGAGGGGGGGGAGCGGTGGTGTGGTGTGGTGTGTGTTGAGGGGGGAGGCGAATTTTTGGGGGGGGGAAGGGGCAAAATTTGGAGGGGGGGCGAATTTTTGGGGCGGGGGGGGGAGGGGTGGGGTGGTGTGTGTTGAGGGGGGGGCGAAATTTCGAGGGGGGGAAGGGGAGGGGTGGTGTGGTGTGTGTTGAGGGGGGGGGGGAGGGGTGGTGTGGTGTGTGTTGAGGGGGGGGGTGGGGTGGTGTGTGTTGAAGGGGGGGGGGGGCGAATTTTGGAGGGGGGGGGAGGGGTGGTGTGGTGTGGTGTGTGTTGAGAGGGGGGCCCAATTTTTTTTTGGGGGGGGGGGGGGGCAAAATTTGGAGGGGGGGGGGAGGGGTGGTGTGGTGTGGTGTGTGTTGAGGGGGGGGGGGGATTTTTGAGGGGGGGGGGGAGGGGTGGTGTGGTGTGTGTTGAGGGGGGGGCGGGGAATTTTTGAGGGGGGGGGGAGGGGTTGTGTGGTGTGTGTTGGGGGGGGGGGTGGGGTGGTGTGTGTTGGGGGGGGGGCGAATTTTTTGGGGGCGGGGGGGGGAGGGGTGGGGTGGTGTGTGTTGAGGGGGGGGCGAAATTTGGAGGGGGGGAAGGGGAGGGGTGGTGTGGTGTGTGTTGAGGGGGGGGGGGGATTTTTGAGGGGGGGGGAGAGGTGGTGTGGTGTGGTGTGTGTTGAGGGGGGGGGCGAATTTTTGGGGGGGGAAGGGGCGAAATTTGGACGGGGGGGGCGAATTTTTGGGGGGGGGGGGGAGGGGTGGGGTGGTGTGTGTTGAGGGGAAGGCGAAATTTGGAGGGGGGAAGGGGAGGGTTGGTGTGGTGTGGTGTGGTGTGTGTTGAGGGGGGGGGATTTTTGAGGGGGGGGGGGGGGGCGAATTTTGGAGGG
>NC_141150.1:148158965-148166465 GCF_053477565.2 Lygodium microphyllum | reverse complement strand
GAGGCGTGGTGGTGTGGCGTGGAGGCAGCGGGGTTTTTCGAGGTGGGGTGCGGGGGGGCGTCGTGGGGGGGTGCGGTGGGGTGGGGGGGTGCGCCGTGTCGTGGGGGGGTGACGCGGGGTGGGGTGGGTCGAGCGGGGTTTTTGGAGGAGAGGTGGGGTGCTGTGGATGGAGCGCGGTTTTTCGAGGTGGGGTGGGGGGGGGCGTCGTGGGGGGGTGCGGTGGGGTGGGGGGTGCGCCGTGACGCGGGGTGGGGTGGGTCGAGCGCGGTTTTTTGGAGGCGTGGCGGGGTGGTGTGGAGGGAGCGGGGTTTTTCGAGGTGGGGTGCGGGGGGGGGCGTCGTGGGGGGGTGCGCCGTGTCATGGGGGAGTGACGCGGGGTTGGGGTGGTCAAGCGGGGTTTTTGGAGGAGAGGTGGGGTGCTGTGGAGGGAGCGGGGTTTTTCGAGGTGGGGTGCGGGGGGGCGTCGTGGGGGGTGACGCGGGGTGGGGGTGGTCGAGCGGGGTTTTGGGAGGAGAGGTGGGGTGCTGTGGAGGGAGCGCGGTTTTTCGAGGTGGGGTGCGGGGGGGCGTCGTGGGGGGGTGCGGTGGGGTGGGGGGGTGCGCCGTGTCATGGGGGAGTGACGCGGGGTTGGGGTGGTCAAGCGGGGTTTTTGGAGGAGAGGTGGGGTGCTGTGGAGGGAGCGGGGTTTTTCGAGGTGGGGTGCGGGGGGGCGTCGTGGGGGGTGACGCGGGGTGGGGGTGGTCGAGCGGGGTTTTGGGAGGAGAGGTGGGGTGCTGTGGAGGGAGCGCGGTTTTTCGAGGTGGGGTGCGGGGGGGCGTCGTGGGGGGGTGCGGTGGGGTGGGGGGGTGCGCCGTGTCATGGGGGAGTGACGCGGGGTTGGGGTGGTCAAGCGGGGTTTTTGGAGGAGAGGTGGGGTGCTGTGGAGGGAGCGGGGTTTTTCGAGGTGGGGTGCGGGGGGGCGTCGTGGGGGGTGACGCGGGGTAGGGGTGGTCGAGCGGGGTTTTGGGAGGAGAGGTGGGGTGCTGTGGAGGGAGCGCGGTTTTTCGAGGTGGGGTGCGGGGGGGCGTCGTGGGGGGGTGCGGTGGGGTGGGGGGGTGCGCCGTGTCATGGGGGAGTGACGCGGGGTGGGGTGGGTCGAGCGGGGTTTTCGGAGGCGTGGTGGGGTGCTGTGGAGGGAGCGGGGTTTTTCGAGGGGGGGTGCGGGGGGGCGTCGTGGGGGGTGACGCGGGGTGGGGGTGGTCGAGCGGGGTTTTTGGAGGAGAGGTGGGGTGCTGTGGAGGGAGCGCGGTTTTTCGAGGTGGGGTGCGGGGGGGCGTCGTGGGGGGGTGCGGTGGGGTGGGGGGGTGCGCCGTGTCGTGGGGGGGAGACGCGGGGTGGGGTGGGTCGAGCGGGGTTTTCGGAGGCGTGGTGGTGTGGCGTGGAGGGAGCGGGGTTTTTCGAGGTGGGGTGCGGGGGGGGCGTCGTGGGGGGGTGCGGTGGGGTGGGGGGGTGCGCCGTGTCGTGGGGGGGTGACGCGGGGTGGGGTGGGTCGAGCGGGGTTTTTCGAGGTGGGGTGCGGGGGGGGGGGGGGGGGGGGGATATGCGCCGCGTCGTGGGGGGGTGCGCCGTGTCCTGGGGGAGTGACGCGGGGTTGGGTGGGTCGAGTGGGGTTTTTCGAGGTGGGGTGCGGGGGGGGGGGGGATATGCGCCGCGTCGTGGGGGGGTGCGGTGGGGTGTGGGGGGTGTGCCGTGTCGTGGGGGGCTGACGCGAGGTGGGGTGGGTGGAGCGGGGTTTTCGGAGGTGGGGTGTGGGGGGTGTGCCGTGTCGTGGGGGACTGACGCGAGGTGGGGTGGGTCGAGCGGGGTTTTCGGAGGCGTGGTGGGGTGGTATGGAGGGAGCGGGGTTTTTCGAGGTGGGGTGCGGGGCGGCGTCGATGGGGGGTGCGGTGGGGTGGGGGGTGCGCCATGTCGTGGGGGGGTGACGCGGGGTGGGGTGGGTCGAGCGGGGTTTTCGGAGGCATTTGTGGTGTGGCGTGGAGGGAGCGGGGTTTTTCGAGGTGGGGTGCGGGGGGGGGGGGGGCGTCGTGGGGGGTGCGGTGGGGTGGGGGGGTGTGCCGTGTCATGGGGGAGTGACGCGGGGTTGGGTGGGTCGAGCGGGGTTTTTCGACGTGGGGTGAGGGGGGGTGGGGGGGTGCGCCGTGTCGTGGGGGGGTGCGGTGGGGTGTGGGGGGTGTGCCGTGTCGTGGGGGGGCTCACGCGAGGTGGGGTGGGTCGAGCGTGGTTTTCGGAGGCGTGGTGGGGTGGTGTGGAGGGAGCGGGGTTTCTGGAGGTGGGGTGCGGGGGGCATCGTGGGGGGGTGCGGTGGGGTGGAGGGTGCGCCGTGTCGTGGGGGAGTGAGGCGGGGCACGGTGGGTCGAGCCTGGTTTTTGGAGGAGTGGTGGGGTGCTGTGGATGGAGCGGGGTTTTTCGAGGTGGGGTGGGGGGAAGGCGCCGCGTCGTAGGGGGGTGCGGTGGGGTGGGGTGGGGGGGTGTGCCGTGTCGTGGGGGGTGACGCGGGGTGTCGCGATGCCCCCTCCCCCCCACCATGCCCCGACATGACGCGACGCGCCCCCTCCCCAACATAACATGACAACCCCCCTCCCCCCCCCATGACATCCCCCCATCCCCCATGACACGACACGACGCGATGCGCCCCCCCCATGACGTCCCCCCCTCAAAAATTCGCCTCCCCCCTCAACACACACCACCCCCCCCCCTCCCCCCCCTCAAAAATTCGGCCCCCCCATGACATCCCCCCCAGCCCCCATGACACGATGCGACGCGACGCGCCCCGCCATGACACGACACGACACGACGCGCCCCCCCCTTCCCCCCTCAACACACACCACACCATGTCGCGACGTGCCGCGCCCCCCCCCCCCCATGACATCCCCACCCCAGCCCCCCCACCCACGACACGACATGATGCGACGCACCCCCCCCCCCCCCCCCCCCGATGACATGACACGATGCGACGCGCATCCCCCCCCTCCCCGCCCCCCCATGACACGACACGATGCGATGTGCCACCCTCCCCTTAACACACACACCCACCCAACGCAATGCCCCCCCCCCCCCCCCCCCCCCGCGCCCCATGGCCTGACACGACGCGACGTGCTCCCCTCCCCTTAACACACCCACCCACCCTCCATGACGCCCTCCATGACGCCACGTGGAGGGGGGGGGGGGGAGGGGTGGTGTTTTGTGTGTTGAGGGGGGGTGGGGTGGTGTGTGTTGGGGGGGGGGGGGCGAATTTTTTGGGGGCAGGGGCGGGGGAGGGGTGGGGTGGTGTGTGTTGAGGGGGGGAGCGAAATTTGAAGGGGGGGAAGGGGAGGGGTGGAGTGGTGTGTGTTGAGGGGGGGGGGGGGGGATTCTTGAGGGGCGGAGAGGGGTGGTGTGGTGTGTGTTGAGGGGGGGGGGGGGAGGGGTGGTGTGGGGTGGTGTGTGTTGAGGGGGGGGCGGGGGTGGGGAGGGGTGGTATGGCGTGGTGTGTGTTGAAGGGGGGGGGCGAATTTTTGGGGGGGGGAAGGGGCGAAATTTGGACGGGGGGGCGAATTTTTTGGGGGGGGGGAGGGGTGGGGTGGTGTGTGTTGAGGGGAAGGCGAAATTTGGAGGGGGGGAAGGGGAGGGGTGGTGTGGTGTGGTGTGGTGTGTGTTGAGGGGGGTGGCCGAATTTTTTTGGGGGGGGGGGGGGGGTGGGGTGGTGTGTGTTGGGGGGGGGGGCGATTTTTTTGGGGGCGGGGGGGGGGGGGGGGGGGGGGGGGGAGGGGTGGGGTGGTGTGTGTTGAGGGGGGGGCGGAATTTGGTGGGGGGGAAGGGGAGGGGTGGTGTGGTGTGTGTTGAGGGGGGGGGAGGGGTGGTGTGGTGTGTGTTGGGGGGGGGGGGGGGGTGGGGTGGTGTGTGTTGAGGGGGAAGGGGTGGGAAATTTTGGGGGGGGGGGGCGAATTTTGGAGGGGGGGGGGGAGCGGTGGTGTGGTGTGGTGTGTGTTGAGGGGGGGGGCGAATTTTTGGGGGGGGGAAGGGGCAAAATTTGGAGGGGGGGTGAATTTTTGGGGCGGGGGGGGAGGGGTGGGGTGGTGTGTGTTGAGGGGGGGGCGAAATTTCGAGGGGGGGAAGGGGAGGGGTGGTGTGGTGTGTGTTGGGGGGGGGGGGATTTTTGAGGGGGGGGGGGGAGGGGTGGTGTGGTGTGTGTTGAGGGGGGGGGGGGGGGGGCAAAATTTGGAGGGCGGGGGGGGAGGGGTGGTGTGGTGTGGTGTGTGTTGAGGGGGGAGGGGGGGGAGGGGTGGTGTGGTGTGGTGTGTGTTGAGGGGGGAGGGGATTTTTTAGGGGGGGGGGGGGGTGGGGTGGTGTGTGTTGAGGGGGGGGGGGGGGGAATTTTTGGGGGGGGGGGGGGAGGGGTGGTGTGGTGTGGTGTGTATTGAGGGGGGGGGGGATTTTTGAGGGGGGGGGAGGGGTGGTGTGGTGTTTGTTGAGGGGGGGGTGGGGAGGTGTGTATTGAGGGGGAGGGGTGCGAATTTTTGGGGGGGGGGGGGGGGGGGGGCAAAATTTGGAGGGGGGGGGGGAGGGGAGGGGGGGGGCAAAATTTGGAGGGGGGGGGGGGAGGGGTGGTGTGTGTTGGGGGGGGGGGATTTTTGAGGGGGGGGGGGGAGGGGTGGTGTTTTGTGTGTTGAGGGGGGGGGGGGGGGGGATTTTTGAGGGGGGGGGAGGGGTGGTGTGGTGTGTGTTGAGGGGGGGGGGATGTGGTGGTGTGTGTTGGGGGGGGGGGGGGGGAAATTTTGGGGGGGGGGGGGGGGGAATTTTTGGGGGGGGGGAGGGGAGGTGTGGGGTGGTGTGTGTTGAGGGGGGTGAGGGGCGAATTTTGGAGGGGGGGGAGGGGTGGTGTGGTGTGGTGTGTGTTGAGGGGGGGGCCAATTTTTTGGGGGGGGGGGCAAAATTTGGAGGGGGGGGGGAGGGGTGGTGTTTTGTGTGTTGAGGGGGGGGGGGGGGGGGAATTTTTGAGGGGGGGGGAGGGGTGGTGTGGTGTGTGTTGGGGGGGGGGGTGGGGTGGTGTGTGTTGAGGGGGGTGGGGGGGGGGGATGGGTGGTGTGGTGTGGTGTGTGTTGAGGGGGGGGTCGAATTTTTGGGGGGGAGAAGGGGCGAAATTTGGAGGGGGGGGGGGAGGGGTGGGGTGGTGTGTGTTGAGGGGGGGGCGAAATTTGGAGGGGGGGAAGGGGAGGGGTGGTGTGGTGTGGTGTGGTGTGTGTTGAGGGGGGGGGGGGAAGGGTGGGGAGGTGTGTATTGAGGGGGGGGGGGCGAATTTTTGGGGGGGGGGAGGGGTGGTGTGGTGTGGTGTGGTGTGTGTTGAGGGGGGTGGCCGAATTTTTTTGGGGGGGGGGGGGGGGTGGAGTGGTGTGTGTTGGGGGGGGGGGGGGCGAATTTTTTGGGGGCGGGGGGGGGGGGGGAGGGGTGGGGTGGTGTGTGTTGAGGGGGGGGGAGGGGTGGTGTGGTGTGTGTTGGGGGGGGGGGGTGGGGTGGTGTGTGTTGAGGGGGGAGGGGTGGGAAATTTTTGGGGGGGGGGGGGGGCGAATTTTGGAGGGGGGGGGAGCGGTGGTGTGGTGTGGTGTGTGTTGAGGGGGGAGGCGAATTTTTGGGGGGGGGAAGGGGCAAAATTTGGAGGGGGGGCGAATTTTTGGGGCGGGGGGGCGAGGGGTGGGGTGGTGTGTGTTGAGGGGGGGGCGAAATTTCGAGGGGGGGAAGGGGAGGGGTGGTGTGGTGTGTGTTGAGGGGGGGGGGGAGGGGTGGTGTGGTGTGTGTTGAGGGGGGGGGTGGGGTGGTGTGTGTTGAAGGGGGGGGGGGGGGGGGCGAATTTTGGAGGGGGGGGGAGGGGTGGTGTGGTGTGGTGTGTGTTGAGAGGGGGGCCCAATTTTTTTTTGGGGGGGGGGGGGGGGGGCAAAATTTGGAGGGGGGGGGGGAGGGGTGGTGTGGTGTGGTGTGTGTTGAGGGGGGGGGGGGATTTTTGAGGGGGGGGGGGGAGGGGTGGTGTGGTGTGTGTTGAGGGGGGGGCGGGGAATTTTTGAGGGGGGGGGGAAGGGTTGTGTGGTGTGTGTTGGGGGGGGGGGGGTGGGGTGGTGTGTGTTGGGGGGGGGGCGAATTTTTTGGGGGCGGGGGGGGAGGGGTGGGGTGGTGTGTGTTGAGTGGGGGGCGAAATTTCGAGGGGGGGAAGGGGAGGGGTGGTGTGGTGTGTGTTGGGGGGGGGGGGATTTTTGAGGGGGGGGGGGA
The DNA here is from genome assembly GCF_053477565.2 of Lygodium microphyllum. Taxonomy (NCBI): domain Eukaryota; kingdom Viridiplantae; phylum Streptophyta; class Polypodiopsida; order Schizaeales; family Lygodiaceae; genus Lygodium; species Lygodium microphyllum. The sequence goes on along the minus strand of NC_141150.1, from coordinate 148,160,189 downwards.
GGGGTGGTGTGGTGTGGTGTGTGTTGAGGGGGGGGGGGGGGGGCAAAATTTGGAGGGGGGGGGGGAGGGGTGGTGTGGTGTGGTGTGTGTTGAGGGGGGGGGGGGGAGGGGTGGTGTGGTGTGGTGTGTGTTGAGGGGGGAGGGGATTTTTGAGGGGGGGGGTGGGGTGGTGTGGTGTGTGTTGAGGGGGGGGCGGGGAATTTTTGAGGGGGGGGGTGGGGTGGTGTGTGTTGAGGGGGGGGGGGGAATTTTTGGGGGGGGGGGGGAGGGGTGGTGTGGTGTGGTGTGTGTTGAGGGGGGGGGGGATTTTTGAGGGGGGGGGAGGGGTGGTGTGGTGTTTGTTGAGGGGGGGGGTGGGGAGGTGTGTATTGAGGGGGGGGGTGGGGAGGTGTGTATTGAGGGGGGGGGTGCGAATTTTTGGGGGGGGGGGGGGGGCAAAATTTGGAGGGGGGGGGGGGGAGGGGAGGGGGGGGGGCAAAATTTGGAGGGGGGGGGGGAGGGGAGGGGGGGGGGCAAAATTTGGAGGGGGGGGGGGAGGGGTGGTGTCGTGTGGTGTGTGTTGGGGGGGGGGGATTTTTGAGGGGGGGGGGGGATTTTTGAGGGGGGGGGGGGAGGGGTGGTGTTTTGTGTGTTGAGGGGGGGGGGGGGGATTTTTGAGGGGGGGGGAGGGGTGGTGTGGTGTGTGTTGAGGGGGGGGGGATGTGGTGGTGTGTGTTGGGGGGGGGGGGGGGGGGGAATTTTTGGGGGGGGGGGGGGGGGGGGAATTTTTGGGGGGGGGAGGGGAGGTGTGGGGTGGTGTGTGTTGAGGGGGGTGAGGGGCGAATTTTGGAGGGGGGGGAGGGGTGGTGTGGTGTGGTGTGTGTTGAGGGGGGGGCCAATTTTTTGGGGGGGGGGCAAAATTTGGAGGGGGGGGGGAGGGGTGGTGTTTTGTGTGTTGAGGGGGGGGGGAATTTTTGAGGGGGGGGGAGGGGTGGTGTGGTGTGGTGTGTGTTGAGGGGGGGGGCGAATTTTTGGGGGGGAGAAGGGGCGAAATTTGGAGGGGGGGGGAGGGGTGGGGTGGGGTGTGTTGAGGGGGGGGCGAAATTTGGAGGGGGGGAAGGGGAGGGGTGGTGTGGTGTGGTGTGGTGTGGTGTGTGTTGAGGGGGGGGGGGGAAGGGTGGGGAGGTGTGTATTGAGGGGGGGGGGGGCGAATTTTTGGGGGGGGGGAGGGGTGGTGTGGTGTGG
>NC_141150.1:148141618-148148865 GCF_053477565.2 Lygodium microphyllum | reverse complement strand
CTCAACACACACCACACCACCCCACCCCCCCCCTCAAAAATCCCCTCCCCCCTCAACACACACCACACCACACCACCCCTCCCCCCCCCCCTCAACACACACCACACCACACCACCCCTCCCCCCCCCCCTCCAAATTTTGCCCCCCCCCCCCCCCCCTCAACACACACCACACCACCCCTCCCCCCCCCCCCTCAAAAATCCCCCCCCCCCCAACACACACCACACCACCCCTCCCCTTCCCCCCCTCGAAATTTCGCCCCCCCCTCAACACACACCACCCCACCCCTCCCCCCCCGCCCCCAAAAAATTCGCCCCCCCCCAACACACACCACCCCACCCCCCCCCCCCCCCCCAACACACACCACACAACCCCTCCCCCCCCCCTCAAAAATTCCCCGCCCCCCCCTCAACACACACCACACCACCCCTCCCCCCCCCCCCTCAAAAATCCCCCCCCCCCCCCTCAACACACACCACACCACACCACCCCTCCCCCCCCCCCTCCAAATTTTGCCCCCCCCCCCCCCCCAAAAAAAAATTGGGCCCCCCTCTCAACACACACCACACCACACCACCCCTCCCCCCCCCTCCAAAATTCGCCCCCCCCCCCCCCCCCTTCAACACACACCACCCCACCCCCCCCCCTCAACACACACCACACCACCCCTCCCCCCCCCCCTCAACACACACCACACCACCCCTCCCCTTCCCCCCCTCGAAATTTCGCCCCCCCCTCAACACACACCACCCCACCCCTCCCCCCCCCGCCCCAAAAATTCGCCCCCCCTCCAAATTTTGCCCCTTCCCCCCCCCAAAAATTCGCCTCCCCCCTCAACACACACCACACCACACCACCGCTCCCCCCCCTCCAAAATTCGCCCCCCCCCCCCAAAAATTTCCCACCCCTCCCCCCTCAACACACACCACCCCACCCCCCCCCCAACACACACCACACCACCCCTCCCCCCCCCCTCAACACACACCACCCCACCCCTCCCCCCCCCCCCCCCCGCCCCCAAAAAATTCGCCCCCCCCCCCCCCCAACACACACCACTCCACCCCCCCCCCCCCAAAAAAATTCGGCCACCCCCCTCAACACACACCACACCACACCACACCACCCCTCCCCCCCCCCAAAAATTCGCCCCCCCCCCCCTCAATACACACCTCTCCACCCTTCCCCCCCCCCCCTCAACACACACCACACCACACCACACCACCCCTCCCCTTCCCCCCCTCCAAATTTCGCCCCCCCCTCAACACACACCACCCCACCCCTCCCCCCCCCCCTTCCAAATTTCGCCCCTTCTCCCCCCCAAAAATTCGCCCCCCCCCTCAACACACACCACACCACACCACCCATCCCCCCCCCCCACCCCCCTCAACACACACCACCCCACCCCCCCCCCCCAACACACACCACACCACCCCTCCCCCCCCCTCAAAAATTCCCCCCCCCCCCCCTCAACACACAAAACACCACCCCTCCCCCCCCCCTCCAAATTTTGCCCCCCCCCCCCAAAAAATTGGCCCCCCCCTCAACACACACCACACCACACCACCCCTCCCCCCCCTCCAAAATTCGCCCCTCACCCCCCTCAACACACACCACCCCACACCTCCCCTCCCCCCCCCAAAAATTCCCCCCCCCCCCCCCCCAAAAATTCCCCCCCCCCCCCCCCCCCAACACACACCACCACATCCCCCCCCCCTCAACACACACCACACCACCCCTCCCCCCCCCTCAAAAATCCCCCCCCCCCCCTCAACACACAAAACACCACCCCTCCCCCCCCCCCTCAAAAATCCCCCCCCCCCAACACACACCACACCACACCACCCCTCCCCCCCCCCCTCCAAATTTTGCCCCCCCCCCTCCCCTCCCCCCCCCCCCCCCTCCAAATTTGGCCCCCCCCCCCCCCCAAAAATTCGCACCCCTCCCCCTCAATACACACCTCCCCACCCCCCCCTCAACAAACACCACACCACCCCTCCCCCCCCTCAAAAATCCCCCCCCCCCCTCAACACACACCACACCACACCACCCCTCCCCCCCCCCCCCCAAAAATTCCCCCCCCCCCCCCTCAACACACACCACCCCACCCCCCCCCCCCCTCAAAAATCCCCTCCCCCCTCAACACACACCACACCACACCACCCCTCCCCCCCCCCCCTCAACACACACCACACCACACCACCCCTCCCCCCCCGCCCTCCAAATTTTGCCCCCCCCCCCCCCCTCAACACACACCACACCACCCCTCCCCCCCCCCCTCAAAAATCCCCCCCCCCCCAACACACACCACACCACCCCTCCCCTTCCCCCCCTCGAAATTTCGCCCCCCCCTCAACACACACCACCCCACCCCTCCCCCCCCGCCCCAAAAATTCACCCCCCCTCCAAATTTTGCCCCTTCCCCCCCCCAAAAATTCGCCCCCCCCCTCAACACACACCACACCACACCACCGCTCCCCCCCCCCCTCCAAAATTCGCCCCCCCCCCCCCCCAAAATTTCCCACCCCTTCCCCCTCAACACACACCACCCCACCCCCCCCCCCCCCCCAACACACACCACACCACCCCTCCCCCCCCCTCAACACACACCACACCACCCCTCCCCTTCCCCCCCACCAAATTCCGCCCCCCCCTCAACACACACCACCCCACCCCTCCCCCCCCCCCCCCCCCCGCCCCCAAAAAATTCGCCCCCCCCCCCCCCCCAACACACACCACCCCACCCCCCCCCCCCCAAAAAAATTCGGCCACCCCCCTCAACACACACCACACCACACCACACCACACCACCCCTCCCCTTCCCCCCCTCCAAATTTCGCCTTCCCCTCAACACACACCACCCCACCCCTCCCCCCCCCCAAAAAATTCGCCCCCCCGTCCAAATTTCGCCCCTTCCCCCCCCCAAAAATTCGCCCCCCCCCTTCAACACACACCACGCCACACCACCCCTCCCCACCCCCGCCCCCCCCTCAACACACACCACCCCACACCACCCCTCCCCCCCCCCCCCCCTCAACACACACCACACCACCCCTCTCCCCCCCTCAAGAATCCCCCCCCCCCCCCCTCAACACACACCACTCCACCCCTCCCCTTCCCCCCCTTCAAATTTCGCCCCCCCCCTCAACACACACCACCCCACCCCTCCCCCGCCTCCGCCCCCAAAAAATTCGCCCCCCCCCCCCCAACACACACCACCCCACCCCCCCTCAACACACAAAACACCACCCCCTCCCCCCCCCCCCCTCCACGTCGCGTCATGGAGGGCGTCATGGAGGGTGGGTGGGTGTGTTAAGGGGAGGGGAGCACGTCGCGTCGTGTCAGGCCATGGGGCGCGGGGGGGGGGGGGGGCATTGCGTTGGGTGGGTGTGTGTGTTAAGGGGAGGGTGGCACATCGCATCGTGTCGTGTCATGGGGGGGCGGGGAGGGGGGGGATCCCATGGGGGGGGATGCGCGTCGCATCGTGTCATGTCATCGGGGGGGGGGGGGGGGGTGCGTCGCATCATGTCGTGTCGTGGGTGGGGGGGCTGGGGTGGGGATGTCATGGGGGGGGGGGGGCGCGGCACGTCGCGACATGGTGTGGTGTGTGTTGAGGGGGGAAGGGGGGGGCGCGTCGTGTCGTGTCGTGTCATGGCGGGGCGCGTCGCGTCGCATCGTGTCATGGGGGCTGGGGGGGATGTCATGGGGGGGCCGAATTTTTGAGGGGGGGGAGGGGGGGGGGTGGTGTGTGTTGAGGGGGGAGGCGAATTTTTGAGGGGGGGACGTCATGGGGGGGGCGCATCGCGTCGTGTCGTGTCATGGGGGATGGGGGGATGTCATGGGGGGGGGAGGGGGGTTGTCATGTTATGTTGGGGAGGGGGCGCGTCGCGTCATGTCGGGGCATGGTGGGGGGGAGGGGGCATCGCGACACCCCGCGTCACCCCCCACGACACGGCACACCCCCCCACCCCACCCCACCGCACCCCCCTACGACGCGGCGCCTCCCCCCCACCCCACCTCGAAAAACCCCGCTCCATCCACAGCACCCCACCACTCCTCCAAAAACCAGGCTCGACCCACCGTGCCCCGCCTCACTCCCCCACGACACGGCGCACCCTCCACCCCACCGCACCCCCCCACGATGCCCCCCGCACCCCACCTCCAGAAACCCCGCTCCCTCCACACCACCCCACCACGCCTCCGAAAACCACGCTCGACCCACCCCACCTCGCGTGAGCCCCCCCACGACACGGCACACCCCCCACACCCCACCGCACCCCCCCACGACACGGCGCACCCCCCCACCCCCCCTCACCCCACGTCGAAAAACCCCGCTCGACCCACCCAACCCCGCGTCACTCCCCCATGACACGGCACACCCCCCCACCCCACCGCACCCCCCACGACGCCCCCCCCCCCCGCACCCCACCTCGAAAAACCCCGCTCCCTCCACGCCACACCACAAATGCCTCCGAAAACCCCGCTCGACCCACCCCACCCCGCGTCACCCCCCCACGACATGGCGCACCCCCCACCCCACCGCACCCCCCATCGACGCCGCCCCGCACCCCACATCGAAAAACCCCGCTCCCTCCATACCACCCCACCACGCCTCCGAAAACCCCGCTCGACCCACCCCACCTCGCGTCAGTCCCCCACGACACGGCACACCCCCCACACCCCACCTCCGAAAACCCCGCTCGACCCACCCCACCTCGCGTCAGCCCCCCACGACACGGCACACCCCCCACACCCCACCGCACCCCCCCACGACGCGGCGCATATCCCCCCCCCCCCCGCACCCCACCTCGAAAAACCCCACTCGACCCACCCAACCCCGCGTCACTCCCCCAGGACACGGCGCACCCCCCCACGACGCGGCGCATATCCCCCCCTCCCCCCGCACCCCACCTCGAAAAACCCCGCTCGACCCACCCCACCCCGCGTCACCCCCCCACGACCCGGCGCACCCCCCCACCCCACCGCACCCCCCCACGACGCCCCCCCCGCACCCCACCTCGAAAAACCCCGCTCCCTCCACGCCACACCACCACGCCTCCGAAAACCCCGCTCGACCCACCCCACCCCGCGTCTCCCCCCCACGACACGGCGCACCCCCCCACCCCACCGCACCCCCCCACGACGCCCCCCCGCACCCCACCTCGAAAAACCGCGCTCCCTCCACAGCACCCCACCTCTCCTCCAAAAACCCCGCTCGACCACCCCCACCCCGCGTCACCCCCCACGACGCCCCCCCGCACCCCACCTCGAAAAACCCCGCTCCCTCCACAGCACCCCACCTCTCCTCCAAAAACCCCGCTTGACCACCCCAACCCCGCGTCACTCCCCCATGACACGGCGCACCCCCCCACCCCACCGCACCCCCCCACGACGCCCCCCCGCACCCCACCTCGAAAAACCGCGCTCCCTCCACAGCACCCCACCTCTCCTCCAAAAACCCCGCTTGACCACCCCAACCCCGCGTCACTCCCCCATGACACGGCGCACCCCCCCACCCCACCGCACCCCCCCACGACGCCCCCCCGCACCCCACCTCGAAAAACCGCGCTCCCTCCACAGCACCCCACCTCTCCTCCCAAAACCCCGCTCGACCACCCCCACCCCGCGTCACCCCCCACGACGCCCCCCCGCACCCCACCTCGAAAAACCCCGCTCCCTCCACAGCACCCCACCTCTCCTCCAAAAACCCCGCTTGACCACCCCAACCCCGCGTCACTCCCCCATGACACGGCGCACCCCCCCACCCCACCGCACCCCCCCACGACGCCCCCCCGCACCCCACCTCGAAAAACCGCGCTCCCTCCACAGCACCCCACCTCTCCTCCCAAAACCCCGCTCGACCACCCCCACCCCGCGTCACCCCCCACGACGCCCCCCCGCACCCCACCTCGAAAAACCCCGCTCCCTCCACAGCACCCCACCTCTCCTCCAAAAACCCCGCTTGACCACCCCAACCCCGCGTCACTCCCCCATGACACGGCGCACCCCCCCACGACGCCCCCCCCCGCACCCCACCTCGAAAAACCCCGCTCCCTCCACACCACCCCGCCACGCCTCCAAAAAACCGCGCTCGACCCACCCCACCCCGCGTCACGGCGCACCCCCCACCCCACCGCACCCCCCCACGACGCCCCCCCCCACCCCACCTCGAAAAACCGCGCTCCATCCACAGCACCCCACCTCTCCTCCAAAAACCCCGCTCGACCCACCCCACCCCGCGTCACCCCCCCACGACACGGCGCACCCCCCCACCCCACCGCACCCCCCCACGACGCCCCCCCCGCACCCCACCTCGAAAAACCCCGCTGCCTCCACGCCACACCACCACGCCTCCGAAACCCCGCTCGACCCGCGTCACCCCCCCACGACACGGCGCACCCCCCCACGACGCCCCCCCGCACCCCACCTCGAAAAACCCCGCTCCCTCCACAGCACCCTGCCACGCCTCCGAAAACCCCGCTCGACCCACCCCACCCCGCGTCACCCGCCACGACACGGCGCACCCCCCCACAACGCCCCCCCCCCCCCCCCCCCCCCCGCACCCACCTCGAAAAACCCCGCTCGACCCACCCCACCCCGCGTCACCCCCCCCACGACACGGCGCACCCCCGCACCCCACCTCGAAAAACCCCGCTCCCTCCACAGCACCCCGCCACGCCTCCGAAAACCCCGCTCGACCCACCCCACCCCGCGTCACCCCCCACGACACGGCGCACCCCCCCACCCCACCGCACCCCCCACGACGCCCCCCCCGCACCCCACCTCGAAAAACCCCGCTCCCTCCAGGCCTCCGAAAACCCCGCTCGACCCACCCCACCCCGCGTCACCCCCCCACGACGCCCCCGCGCACCCCGCCTCGGAAAACCCGCTGCATCCACACCACCCCACCCCACCTCGAAAAACCCGCTGCATCCACACCACCCCACCCCGCGTCACGGCACACCCCACCGCACCCCCCCTCGACGCGGCGCATCCCCCCCGCACCCCACCTCGAAAAACCCCGCTCCATCCACACGACCCCGCCACGCCTCCAAAAACCCCGCTCGACCCAGCCCACCCCGCGTCACCCCCCCACGACACGGCGCACCCTCCACCCCACCGCACCCCCCGACGACGCGGCGTATCCCCCGCGCACCCCACCTCCAAAAACCCCGCTCGACCCACGGCACGTCACCTCACCCCCCCACGACATGGCACACCCTCCCTCCTAAGAAATCCCGCTCCGCTAT
>NC_141150.1:148124118-148131618 GCF_053477565.2 Lygodium microphyllum | reverse complement strand
CTCCAAAATTCGCCCCCCCCCCCCCCCAAAAATTTCCCACCCCTCCCCCCTCAACACACACCACCCCACCCCCCCCCCCCAACACACACCACACCACCCCTCCCCCCCCCCCTCAACACACACCACCCCACCCCTCCCCCCCCCCCCCCCCCGCCCCCAAAAAATTCGCCCCCCCCCCCCCCAACACACACCACTCCACCCCCCCCCCCAAAAAAATTCGGCCACCCCCCTCAACACACACCACACCACACCACACCACCCCTCCCCCCCCCCAAAAATTCGCCCCCCCCCTCAATACACACCTCCCCACCCTTCCCCCCCCCCCCCCCCCCTCAACACACACCACACCACACCACACCACCCCTCCCCTTCCTTCCCTCCAAATTTCGCCCCCCCCTCAACACACCCCACCCCACCCCTCCCCCCCCCCCTCCAAATTTCGCCCCTTCTCCCCCCCAAAAATTCGCCCCCCCCCTCAACACACACCACACCACACCACCCCTCCCCCCCCCCCACCCCCCTCAACACACACCACCCCACCCCCAACACACACCACACCACCCCTCCCCCCCCCTCAAAAATTCCCCCCCCCCCCTCAACACACAAAACACCACCCCTCCCCCCCCCTCCAAATTTTGCCCCCCCCCCAAAAAATTGGCCCCCCCCTCAACACACACCACACCACACCACCCCTCCCCCCCCTCCAAAATTCGCCCCTCACCCCCCTCAACACACACCACCCCACACCTCCCCTCCCCCCCCCAAAAATTTCCCCCCCCCCCAACACACACCACCACATCCCCCCCCCCCTCAACACACACCACACCACCCCTCCCCCCCCCCCAAAAATCCCCCCCCCCCTCAACACACAAAACACCACCCCTCCCCCCCCCCCCCAAAAATTTCCCCCCCCCCCAACACACACCACCACATCCCCCCCCCCTCAACACACACCACACCACCCCTCCCCCCCCCTCAAAAATCCCCCCCCCCCTCAACACACAAAACACCACCCCTCCCCCCCCCCCCCTCAAAAATCCCCCCCCCCAACACACACCACACGACACCACCCCTCCCCCCCCCCCCTCCAAATTTTGCCCCCCCCCCTCCCCTCCCCCCCCCCCCTCCAAATTTTGCCCCCCCCCCCCAAAAATTCGCACCCCCCCCCCCTCAATACACACCTCCCCACCCCCCCCCTCAACAAACACCACACCACCCCTCCCCCCCACTCAAAAATCCCCCCCCCCCTCAACACACACCACACCACACCACCCCTCCCCCCCCCCCCAAAAATTCCCCCCCCCCCCCCCTCAACGCACACCACCCCACCCCCCCCCCTCAAAAATTCCCCGCCCCCCCCTCAACACACACCACACCACCCCACCCCCCCCCTCAAAAATCCCCTCCCCCCTCAACACACACCACACCACACCACCCCTCCCCCCCCCCCTCAACACACACCACACCACACCACCCCTCCCCCCCCCCCTCCAAATTTTGCCCCCCCCCCCCCCCCCTCAACACACACCACACCACCCCTCCCCCCCCCCCCTCAAAAATCCCCCCCCCCCCAACACACACCACACCACCCCTCCCCTTCCCCCCCTCGAAATTTCGCCCCCCCCTCAACACACACCACCCCACCCCTCCCCCCCCGCCCCCAAAAAATTCGCCCCCCCCCAACACACACCACCCCACCCCCCCCCCCCCCCCCCAACACACACCACACAACCCCTCCCCCCCCCTCAAAAATTCCCCGCCCCCCCCTCAACACACACCACACCACCCCTCCCCCCCCCCCCTCAAAAATCCCCCCCCCCCCCCTCAACACACACCACACCACACCACCCCTCCCCCCCCCCCTCCAAATTTTGCCCCCCCCCCCCCCCCAAAAAAAAATTGGGCCCCCCTCTCAACACACACCACACCACACCACCCCTCCCCCCCCCTCCAAAATTCGCCCCCCCCCCCCCCCCCTTCAACACACACCACCCCACCCCCCCCCCTCAACACACACCACACCACCCCTCCCCCCCCCCCTCAACACACACCACACCACCCCTCCCCTTCCCCCCCTCGAAATTTCGCCCCCCCCTCAACACACACCACCCCACCCCTCCCCCCCCCGCCCCAAAAATTCGCCCCCCCTCCAAATTTTGCCCCTTCCCCCCCCCAAAAATTCGCCTCCCCCCTCAACACACACCACACCACACCACCGCTCCCCCCCCTCCAAAATTCGCCCCCCCCCCCCAAAAAATTTCCCACCCCTCCCCCCTCAACACACACCACCCCACCCCCCCCCCAACACACACCACACCACCCCTCCCCCCCCCCTCAACACACACCACCCCACCCCTCCCCCCCCCCCCCCCCGCCCCCAAAAAATTCGCCCCCCCCCCCCCCAACACACACCACTCCACCCCCCCCCCCCCAAAAAAATTCGGCCACCCCCCTCAACACACACCACACCACACCACACCACCCCTCCCCCCCCCCAAAAATTCGCCCCCCCCCCCCTCAATACACACCTCTCCACCCTTCCCCCCCCCCCCTCAACACACACCACACCACACCACACCACCCCTCCCCTTCCCCCCCTCCAAATTTCGCCCCCCCCTCAACACACACCACCCCACCCCTCCCCCCCCCCCTTCCAAATTTCGCCCCTTCTCCCCCCCAAAAATTCGCCCCCCCCCTCAACACACACCACACCACACCACCCATCCCCCCCCCCACCCCCCTCAACACACACCACCCCACCCCCCCCCCCCAACACACACCACACCACCCCTCCCCCCCCCTCAAAAATTCCCCCCCCCCCCCCTCAACACACAAAACACCACCCCTCCCCCCCCCCTCCAAATTTTGCCCCCCCCCCCCAAAAAATTGGCCCCCCCCTCAACACACACCACACCACACCACCCCTCCCCCCCCTCCAAAATTCGCCCCTCACCCCCCTCAACACACACCACCCCACACCTCCCCTCCCCCCCCCAAAAATTCCCCCCCCCCCCCCCCCCAAAAATTCCCCCCCCCCCCCCCCCCCCAACACACACCACCACATCCCCCCCCCCTCAACACACACCACACCACCCCTCCCCCCCCCTCAAAAATCCCCCCCCCCCCCCCCCCCCCCCCCCCCCCCCCCAACCCCGCCACCGCGCCTCCCCCCCCCCTCAACACACACACACCACCCCTCCCCCCCTAAGACCCCCCCCCCCCCCCAACACACACAACACCCCTTACCCCCCCTTCAAAACCCCCCCCCCCAACACACGCCCGCCCCGCGCCACCCCTCCCCCCTCCAAATTTTGCCCCCCCCTTCCCCCCCCCCCCCTCCAATTTGACCCCCCCAAAACTGGGCCCCCCTCCCTCAATCCCTCCCCACCCCCCCCTCAACAAACACCACACCACCCCTCCCCCCCCTCAAAAATCCCCCCCCCCCCTCAACACACCACCACACCACCCCTCCCCCCCCCCCCCCAAAAATTCCCCCCCCCCCCCTGCAACACACACCACCCCACCCCCCCCCCCCCTCAAAAATCCCCTCCCCCCTCAACACACACCACACCACACCACCCCTCCCCCCCCCCTAAACACACACCACCGCCACCGCCCCCCCCCCCCCGCCCTCCAAATTTTGCCCCCCCCCCCCCCTCAACACACACCACACCACCCCTCCCCCCCCCCCTCAAAAATCCCCCCCCCCCCAAACACACACCACACCACCCCTCCCCTTCCCCCCCTCGAAATTTCGCCCCCCCCTCAACACACACCACCCCACCCCTCCCCCCCGCCCCAAAAATTCACCCCCCCTCCAAATTTTGCCCTTTCCCCCAAAAATTCGCCCCCCCCCTCAACACACACCACACCACACCCCCCCCCCCCCCCCTCCAAAATTCGCCCCCCCCCCCCCAAAATTTCCCACCCCTTCCCCCTCAACACACACCACCCCACCCCCCCCCCCCCCCCAACACACACCACACCACCCCTCCCCCCCCTCAACACACACCACACCACCCCTCCCCCTTCCCCCCCACCAAATTCCGCCCCCCCCTCAACACACACCACCCCACCCCTCCCCCCCCCCCCCCCCCCCCCCCCAAAAAATTCGCCCCCCCCCCCCCCCAACACGCCCCCCCCCCCCCCCAAAAAAATTCGGCCACCCCCTAACACACACCACACCACACCACACCACACCACCCCTCCCCTTCCCCCCCTCCAAATTTCGCCTCCCCTCAACACCCCACCACCCCCCTCCCCCCCCCCAAAAAATTCGCCCCCCCGTCCAAATTTCGCCTTTTCCCCCCAAAAATTCCCCCCCCCCCTTCAACACACACCACGCCACACCACCCCTCCCCACCCCCGCCCCCCCCTCAACACACACCCGCCCCCTCCCCCTCAACACACACCACACCACCCCTCTCCCCCCCTCAAGAATCCCCCCCCCCCCCCCCCTCAACACACACCACTCCACCCCTCCCCCTTCCCCCCCTCAATTTCGCCCCCCCCCCTCAACACACACCACCCCACCCCTCCCCCGCCTCCGCCCCCAAAAAATTCGCCCCCCCCCCTACACACACCACCCCACCCCCCCTCAACACACAAAACACCACCCCCTCCCCCCCCCCCTCCACGTCGCGTCATGGAGGGCGTCATGGAGGGTGGGTGGGTGTGTTAAGGGGAGGGGAGCACGTCGCGTCGTGTCAGGCCATGGGGCGCGGGGGGGGGGGGGATTGCGTTGGGTGGGTGTGTGTGTTAAGGGGAGGGTGGCACATCGCATCGTGTCGTGTCATGGGGGGGCGGGGAGGGGGGGATCCCATGGGGGGGGATGCGCGTCGCATCGTGTCATGTCATCGGGGGGGGGGGGGGGGGGTGCGTCGCATCATGTCGTGTCGTGGGTGGGGGGCTGGGGTGGGGATGTCATGGGGGGGGGGGGGCGCGGCACGTCGCGACATGGTGTGGTGTGTGTTGAGGGGGGAAGGGGGGGGCGCGTCGTGTCGTGTCGTGTCATGGCGGGGCGCGTCGCGTCGCATCGTGTCATGGGGGCTGGGGGGGATGTCATGGGGGGGCCGAATTTTTGAGGGGGGGGGGGGGGGGGTGGTGTGTGTTGAGGGGGGAGGCGAATTTTTGAGGGGGGGACGTCATGGGGGGGGCGCATCGCGTCGTGTCGTGTCATGGGGGATGGGGGGATGTCATGGGGGGGGGAGGGGGGTTGTCATGTTATGTTGGGGAGGGGGCGCGTCGCGTCATGTCGGGGCATGGTGGGGGGAGGGGGCATCGCGACACCCCGCGTCACCCCCCACGACACGGCACACCCCCCCACCCCACCCCACCGCACCCCCCTACGACGCGGCGCCTCCCCCCCACCCCACCTCGAAAAACCCCGCTCCATCCACAGCACCCCACCACTCCTCCAAAAACCAGGCTCGACCCACCGTGCCCCGCCTCACTCCCCCACGACACGGCGCACCCTCCACCCCACCGCACCCCCCCACGATGCCCCCCGCACCCCACCTCCAGAAACCCCGCTCCCTCCACACCACCCCACCACGCCTCCGAAAACCACGCTCGACCCACCCCACCTCGCGTGAGCCCCCCCACGACACGGCACACCCCCCACACCCCACCGCACCCCCCCACGACACGGCGCACCCCCCCACCCCCCCTCACCCCACGTCGAAAAACCCCGCTCGACCCACCCAACCCCGCGTCACTCCCCCATGACACGGCACACCCCCCCACCCCACCGCACCCCCCACGACGCCCCCCCCCCCCGCACCCCACCTCGAAAAACCCCGCTCCCTCCACGCCACACCACAAATGCCTCCGAAAACCCCGCTCGACCCACCCCACCCCGCGTCACCCCCCCACGACATGGCGCACCCCCCACCCCACCGCACCCCCCATCGACGCCGCCCCGCACCCCACATCGAAAAACCCCGCTCCCTCCATACCACCCCACCACGCCTCCGAAAACCCCGCTCGACCCACCCCACCTCGCGTCAGTCCCCCACGACACGGCACACCCCCCACACCCCACCTCCGAAAACCCCGCTCGACCCACCCCACCTCGCGTCAGCCCCCCACGACACGGCACACCCCCCACACCCCACCGCACCCCCCCACGACGCGGCGCATATCCCCCCCCCCCCCGCACCCCACCTCGAAAAACCCCACTCGACCCACCCAACCCCGCGTCACTCCCCCAGGACACGGCGCACCCCCCCACGACGCGGCGCATATCCCCCCCTCCCCCCGCACCCCACCTCGAAAAACCCCGCTCGACCCACCCCACCCCGCGTCACCCCCCCACGACCCGGCGCACCCCCCCACCCCACCGCACCCCCCCACGACGCCCCCCCCGCACCCCACCTCGAAAAACCCCGCTCCCTCCACGCCACACCACCACGCCTCCGAAAACCCCGCTCGACCCACCCCACCCCGCGTCTCCCCCCCACGACACGGCGCACCCCCCCACCCCACCGCACCCCCCCACGACGCCCCCCCGCACCCCACCTCGAAAAACCGCGCTCCCTCCACAGCACCCCACCTCTCCTCCAAAAACCCCGCTCGACCACCCCCACCCCGCGTCACCCCCCACGACGCCCCCCCGCACCCCACCTCGAAAAACCCCGCTCCCTCCACAGCACCCCACCTCTCCTCCAAAAACCCCGCTTGACCACCCCAACCCCGCGTCACTCCCCCATGACACGGCGCACCCCCCCACCCCAATGCACCCCCCCACGACGCCCCCCCGCACCCCACCTCGAAAAACCGCGCTCCCTCCACAGCACCCCACCTCTCCTCCAAAAACCCCGCTTGACCACCCCAACCCCGCGTCACTCCCCCATGACACGGCGCACCCCCCCACCCCACCGCACCCCCCCACGACGCCCCCCCGCACCCCACCTCGAAAAACCGCGCTCCCTCCACAGCACCCCACCTCTCCTCCCAAAACCCCGCTCGACCACCCCCACCCCGCGTCACCCCCCACGACGCCCCCCCGCACCCCACCTCGAAAAACCCCGCTCCCTCCACAGCACCCCACCTCTCCTCCAAAAACCCCGCTTGACCACCCCAACCCCGCGTCACTCCCCCATGACACGGCGCACCCCCCCACCCCACCGCACCCCCCCACGACGCCCCCCCGCACCCCACCTCGAAAAACCGCGCTCCCTCCACAGCACCCCACCTCTCCTCCCAAAACCCCGCTCGACCACCCCCACCCCGCGTCACCCCCCACGACGCCCCCCCGCACCCCACCTCGAAAAACCCCGCTCCCTCCACAGCACCCCACCTCTCCTCCAAAAACCCCGCTTGACCACCCCAACCCCGCGTCACTCCCCCATGACACGGCGCACCCCCCCACGACGCCCCCCCCCGCACCCCACCTCGAAAAACCCCGCTCCCTCCACACCACCCCGCCACGCCTCCAAAAAACCGCGCTCGACCCACCCCACCCCGCGTCACGGCGCACCCCCCACCCCACCGCACCCC
>NC_141150.1:148099118-148114118 GCF_053477565.2 Lygodium microphyllum | reverse complement strand
ACATCCGACTCCTTGACCCACGTCGCCTCTTTCAGGGGTCTGCCCTTCCACTTAACTAGAAATTCAGGCCACCTGTTGACAAACCTTGATTTAAGGATTGCCTCAGCTTCGAAGGGCAAGTTGGCATGTGAAGCAGGAAGAGGAACTTGCCGTCCGAATTTTGTATCACCGTGAAAGCGCCTCAACAGGGAGACATGAAATGCATCGTGAATGCACACTCCTCTAGGTAACTGGAGCTTATACGTAACATCATTGAGTTGCTCCACCACCTTATATGGCCCGTAATATCTATGATTGAACTTCGGTGTGAGGTTTTTGGGTAGAGCCATGTTTTGTGAGCTCACCAGCACTAGATCGCCCGGGAAGAACTCCAGTTGACGCCGTTTCGTATTGAAACGTCTTGCCATGATGACCTTGCTTCCCTTTAAGCTCTCCTGGGCCGCCTTCAGCCTATCCCTCCACCTGTTTAAGAACTCTTCCGCGTCCGGGTCTTCCACGCGTGGAACTTGCTCCGTTGCCAGCGCCAAGGGTGTGATGACTTCCTTGCCAGTTGCGAGCTCAAACGGGGTGAAACCTGTCGCGCTATGGAGAGAGGAGTTGTAGTGATACTCCAGCACATCCAGGTACAGGGCCCAATCCTTTTGATCAGCGCGAACATAGGCGCGGATATAATCTTCGATACCCTGATTCACCCGCTCCGTCTGCCCATCGGTCTGCGGGTGATATGAGGAGGAGAACCTAAGCTGAGTGTCTAACAATTTGAACAGCTCCTTCCACATATTGCTCATGAACCGAACATCCCGGTCAGAGACTATGGCCAAAGGCAACCCGTGGTATTTGAAGACCCGACTGAAGAAGAGTTGTGCCACCGTCGCCGCTGTGAGTGGAATAGTGGTGGGCACAAAATGTGCTTGTTTTGAAAAATAATCCACTACAACGAAGATAGCATTGTGCCCATGGGACTTTGGCAACTCCAGAATGAAGTCCATACTGATCACATCCCACGGGCGCGACGGTACTGGCATGGGTTGTAGCAGACCAGCCGGTCTCAGTCGTTGTGCCTTCACTAGCTGGCAGGTCGGGCAAGTTCTAACATATTCTATAACCTCCTCCCGCATCTTAGGCCAGAACAGATGTCTTTGTATTCTTTCTAGAGTCCTAGTCTGTCCTGTGTGCCCTGCCAGCTTACAATCATGCGCCTCTTTAAGAATAGTCTTTTTGAGCTCCAGGTCATCTGGGATATAGAGTTTCTCGCGCATGTATAGCAATCCCTCCTTCAATTCATACATCCCCCATGCTGTTCTTCCCTCAAGCAGATCTTCAATCAGCTTCTGCATCTCGTTGTCAGTTTGAGTAGACTGCTTTACAGCAGCCAAAAAATCACTTCGTGTTGAGAATGTCATGACTTGCAGCTCGGCCTTGCGGCTCAATGCGTCCGCCATTTTGTTAGCCGAGCCCGGTTTGTGCAGGATCTCCACATCAAAGTCAGCCAAAAAATCCTGCCACCTGGCTTGTTTGGGTGACAGCTTTGGCTGCGTCTGAAAATACTTTAAAGAGATATTGTCAGTATGCACTCTGGTGTGTTTATCCTGAACATAGTGTCGCCACTTCCGTAAACAATGAATCACTGCCAGCATTTCTTTTTCATGAGTAGACCATCTTCGTTCAGTAGGGGAAAACTTTCTGGACTCATAGTATATCGGATGACCATCCTGAATCAGCACTCCTCCTAAGGCATAATCTGAAGCATCCGTATGAATTTCAAATGGTTTGGTAAAATCTGGCATCTTAAGCGCTGGCGCTGAGCTCATAGCCCTCTTGAGTGTTTCAAAAGCCTCTTGCTCTCTTTCTCCCCATGAGAACTTTGTGTTGCTCCCCGTCAGTGCCGCCAATGGCCACGTGATTCCACTATACCCTTTTATAAACTTACGGCAGAAAACTGTAAAGCCCAAGAACTCTCTGACTTGCCGCGGTGTAGTCGGCGGCTGCCAGTTCTGTACTGCCTCCACCTTTTTTGGATCCACGGCTACTTTTCCCTCCTTTACGATGAAGCCTAGAAACTCCACCTCTTTCACCGCAAATTCACATTTCTCTGGTTTGGCAAACAGCTTATGTTCCCGGAGTCTCTCCAGTACCTTTCTCACATGCTCCTTATGCTCTTCAAAGGTCTTGCTGAAAATCAAGAGATCATCAATGTATACTACGAGAAATACATCCAAAAAATCACCAAACGAGTTATCTACCAATGTGCAAAATGTTGGCGGTGCATTGGTCATGCCGAATCCCAACACAAGCCACTCAAAACTGCCATAGCGAGTACGGAAAGCTGTTTTCTCAATGTCTCCATCTGCTATTCGTATCTGATGATACCCTGAGCGTAAATCAATTTTTGTGAAGTATTTGGCTCCAGCCAGTCTATCCAACAAATCATCTACTAAGGGCATAGGATACCTATTACGGATTGTGATTTTGTTAAGTGCCCGGTAATCCACACATAATCTCATTGTTCCATCCTTTTTCCTGACAAACAACACTGGTGCCCCATAAGGTGAACGGCTCCTTCTAATAAAACCTGCTTCTAATAATTCATTAAGTTGCCTCTTCAACTCTGCCAGTTCTTCATTTGTCATTCGGTAGGGTGGGCGCGCCGGCGGAGTAGCCCCCGGCACCAATTCTATCCTGTGATCAACTGAACGCTTCGGGGGTAACCCCGGTGGTAACTTCTTTGGCATGACGTCCTTGAACTCTTCTAACACTTCCCTCACCCTGCTATCTCCTATCATCGGTCCTTTTTCTTCCTCTTCAGTTAGATCCATCGCTCGCATAATGCATAAGTGTACTGAGCTTCCCCTCTTCAACTCCTTCTCTACTTGTTTGGCACTACACCATTGTGGCTGCTTACCTTTTTCTTTATTTATCTCCACTGGTTTGGTCTTATCATTCTGCTTGCTCCCACTACTCTCCCCCTTCGTTGCTTTTACCTCCACCTGAGCCATCTTCCCTTTTTCTTCACTTGCCACCTCTCCTCGCTTTGGGCTCACCTGCGGTTTCGGCCTATAATAGTTTATCATCACTGTAGATCCATTCATATCTAGCACAATCTGGTTTGTTCCCTTTCCAAACATAGCCAAAACATATTTATCATACCATGTCAACCCCAAAATTGCCTCAAACTCATCCATTGGTACGATCACAAAATCCATCTTTGCCTTCCAATCTCCTAGCTGAACAAACACTCCATAAGCAATGCGTACATTTGACTCTTTACCTTGTCCAAAACTCACTGTGCAAGTCTCCAATTTTGACCACTTCTCTACCCCGACTTTCTTTGCCAGCTGCGGCGTCATAAAATTGTGAGTAGCTCCCGTGTCTATCATCAATCTCTGCTTGTGCGCGTTTATTATTCCATCCACATACAAGTGTTGAACTGCTGGTAATTTTGCTGCCAATAAACTCGCTCGCACTTGAAGTACTCCCACTTTGAGGCGCTCTGCCTCTCCTCCTGACCCCTTTGATTCATCCTCTTCCACTTCTGTGATTCTGACTCCCTGATTTGCTTCACCCCTATAGTCCTGGTCCGATGCACTAGCTGCCGCCACTCGTGTTCTGCTCGTCCCTTGTGTTTGCGGACACTCTCTAGCAAAATGAGATCCTCCACAGGTAAAACATCCTCGCGGTCCTGTATTCCAATTTGAAAAGCCTCTACCTTGATTATACCCACTCCTTTCGCTATTCCACTGTGGTGCCGTGCCCCCCAGTCTTGGGTACTGCATATTTGGGGGCCTGTACACTGATGGTGATGAAGCTACACTCTCCGCACCCCGATTCGTCTCTCCACCTCGATTCACTTCTCCACCTCGCCCCACTGGCGGTGTTCTCCATGTAGGTTGCGTTTGGTTTGTCGTATTGAACGATGCTCCTCTTCCTCCTCCCAGAGACCTCCTAAATTCCATATCTGCCAACCTCTCTGTCATCTCAAAAGCTTCTTTGATGTCTTCAGGTTCTTGCTTCTCTATCTCTCTACGGGCCCAATCTTGCAACCCATACAAAAATCCATGTAATTTAGTCACCGCGTCCATATCTTGTAGTTGAAGCATGAATGCTCTGTATTTTGCTATGTATTCTCTCATCTTCCCCGTTTGTTGTTTTAGAGCTCGCCACTCATCTCTCACTTTAAATTTCTCATTCTTGGGGATAAAATAATTTCTAAGCTCCGTGCGCATCTCTTCCCAACCCATCACTCGTGTTTTTCCTTGTTCTATTCTGTCTTTCTCTTTTGCCAACCACCAATCATAAGCTTGATCACCCAGATGCTGAGATGCTACTTCCCCCCGTTTCTTTGTGGGCACTTTCAGAATATTCATGTATTGTTGCATGAGGTTCAGCCATCTCTCAAGAACTAAAGAGTCCCTTTCTCCTTTATACTTCTCCGGAGGCGATGGTTTGTACCTGCCATACTCTGCATCAGAATCTTCGGTTTCATATTTTGGCTCTTTTTTCTTCCCTTTTCCCCTTCTTTGTTGATCCCGATTCATATTCATCAATAATTGGGTCATCTGCACAAAAGCAGCTTGAAAATCCATGTTGCTTACTCCTACACCCGCCATGCTTCCCTCATCATCTTCATATTCCGTAGGTTCATCCAAATTCGGTGGTTCCCTTTCCTCATCCTCTTCGAACGGTCTTGACGCACCTTCTGCTTCTTTTCCTCTTTCTTTATCTCGGTCCCGGACCCTCGGCATTTTGCCGCCCTCACGCGTGATGAAATTTGCTTCTCGTGAGGTATGCTCTGATACCAAGTGTTATGATAGATCAAGCTCTCAACTCAAAATCGGGCCAAAAGACAAGCCTTTCCAACTCCCCCGAACGTGCAAGGAGCCTTTTCGAAGGTAAAACGGACGTTTTTGGTGCTTACGCAAGAGCCAAGGGAGGAAACCCCGGGCCCCTCACAATACCCCCTCACCTCTCAACCCAAGAAGAAACTAATCCCCCCCCCTCACTTTTTCACTCAAGTCACTCACCTTCCCACCTATATTTTCCTGGGGGAAGCCCCGAGCCACTTAACCATGCCCAAGCGTGACGAGAATCAGCCCCGCGCCGAGTCGCCACCAAGGAGAGCCAAGCCTCGAGTAAGGTGCCTCCCCTATAGGTGTTTTCGGCTCCAACGGCAAGGCATACCTACAAAGCCCGAAATTTTCCTTGGGGGGGGGGGGGGGAATGGCACCTCGCGACATGGCGTGTTGAGGGGGGGAGGGGGGGCCGAATTTTGGAGGGGGGGGGGGGGGGGCGCCGAATTTTGAAGGTGGGGGGGGGGGGGGGGGGCGAAATTTTGAGGGGGGGTGGGGGGGGGGGGAGGGGGGGGGGGCCGAATTTTTGAGGGGGGGGGGGGGGGAGGGGGGGGGGCGAAATTTTGAGGGGGGGTGGGGGGGGGGGAGGGGGGGGGGGCCGAATTTTTGAGGCGGGGGGGGGGGGGGGGGGGGGGGGCCGAAATTTTGAGGGGGGGTGGGGGGGGGGGGAGGGGGGGGGGGTTGGTGTGTGTAGAGAGGGGCCGAATTTTGAAGGGGGGGGGGGGGGAGGGGGGGGGCGAATTTTTGAGGGGGGGTGGGGGGGGGGGGAAGGGGTGGTGTGGTGTGGTGTGTGTTGAGAGGGGGGGGGAGGGGGGGGGGGCGAATTTTGGAGGGGGGGTAGGGGTGGTGTGGTGTGGTGTGTGTTGGGGGGGGGGGGAGGGGGGCAGAATTTTTGAGGGGGCGTCATGGTGGGTGGGTGGGTGTGTTAAGGGGAGGGGAGCACCCCCCCCCCCCCTCAAAAATCCCCCCCCCCCAACACACACCACACCACACCACCCCTCCCCCCCCCCTCCAAATTTTGCCCCCCCCCCAAAAAAATTGCCCCCCCCCCTCAACACACACCACACCACACCACCCCTCCCCCCCCCTCCAAAATTCGCCCCCCCCCCCCCCCTCAAAAATCCCCCCCCCCTCAACACACACCACACCACACCACACCAACCCTCCCCTTCCCCCCTCCAAATTTCGCCTTCCCCTCAACACACACCACCCCACCCCTCCCCCCCCCCAAAAATTCGCCCCCCCCGTCCAAATTTCGCCCCTTCCCCCCCCAAAAATTCGCCCCCCCCCTCAACACACACCAAACCACACCACCTCTCCCCCCCCCTCAAAAATCCCCCCCCCCCTCAACACACACCACACCACCCCTCCCCTTCCCCCCCTCCAAATTTCGCCCCCCCTCAACACACACCACCCCACCCCTCCCCCCCCCGCCCCCAAAAAATTCGCCCCCCCCCCAACACACACCACCCCACCCCCCCCCCCAACACACACCACACAACCCCTCCCCCCCCCTCAAAAATTCCCCGCCCCCCCCTCAACACACACCACACCACCCCTCCCCCCCCCCCTCAAAAATCCCCCCCCCCCCCCTCAACACACACCACACCACACCACCCCTCCCCCCCCCCTCCAAATTTTGCCCCCCCCCCCCCCCAAAAAAAAATTGGGCCCCCCTCTCAACACACACCACACCACACCACCCCTCCCCCCCCCTCCAAAATTCGCCCCCCCCCCCCCCCCTTCAACACACACCACCCCACCCCCCCCCTCAACACACACCACACCACCCCTCCCCCCCCCCCCTCAACACACACCACACCACCCCTCCCCTTCCCCCCCTCGAAATTTCGCCCCCCCCTCAACACACACCACCCCACCCCTCCCCCCCCCCGCCCCAAAAATTCGCCCCCCCTCCAAATTTTGCCCCTTCCCCCCCCCAAAAATTCGCCTCCCCCCTCAACACACACCACACCACACCACCGCTCCCCCCCCTCCAAAATTCGCCCCCCCCCCCCCAAAAATTTCCCACCCCTCCCCCCTCAACACACACCACCCCACCCCCCCCCCCCCAACACACACCACACCACCCCTCCCCCCCCCCCTCAACACACACCACCCCACCCCTCCCCCCCCCCCCCCCGCCCCCAAAAAATTCCCCCCCCCCCCCCCCAACACACACCACTCCACCCCCCCCCCCAAAAAAATTCGGCCACCCCCCTCAACACACACCACACCACACCACACCACCCCTCCCCCCCCCAAAAATTCGCCCCCCCCCCTCAATACACACCTCCCCACCCTTCCCCCCCCCCCCCCCTCAACACACACCACACCACACCACACCACCCCTCCCCTTCCTTCCCTCCAAATTTCGCCCCCCCCTCAACACACCCCACCCCACCCCTCCCCCCCCCCCTCCAAATTTCGCCCCTTCTCCCCCCCAAAAATTCGCCCCCCCCCTCAACACACACCACACCACACCACCCCTCCCCCCCCCCCACCCCCCTCAACACACACCACCCCACCCCCAACACACACCACACCACCCTCTCCCCCCCTCAAAAATTCCCCCCCCCCCTCAACACACAAAACACCACCCCTCCCCCCCCCTCCTCCAAATTTTGCCCCCCCCCCCAAAAAATTGGCCCCCCCCTCAACACACACCACACCACACCACCCCTCCCCCCCTCCAAAATTCGCCCCTCACCCCCCTCAACACACACCACCCCACACCTCCCCTCCCCCCCCCAAAAATTTCCCCCCCCCCCCAACACACACCACCACATCCCCCCCCCCTCAACACACACCACACCACCCCTCCCCCCCCTCAAAAATCCCCCCCCCCCTCAACACACAAAACACCACCCCTCCCCCCCCCCCCCAAAAATTTCCCCCCCCCCCAACACACACCACCATCCCCCCCCCCCTCAACACACACCACACCACCCCTCCCCCCCCCTCAAAAATCCCCCCCCCCCTCAACACACAAAACACCACCCCTCCCCCCCCTCCCCTAAAAATCCCCCCCCAACACACACCACACGACACCACCCCTCCCCCCCCCCCTCCAAATTTTGCCCCCCCCCCTCCCCTCCCCCCCCCCCCTCCAAATTTTGCCCCCCCCCCCCAAAAATTCGCACCCCCCCCCCCTCAATACACACCTCCCCACCCCCCCCCTCAACAAACACCACACCACCCCTCCCCCCCACTCAAAAATCCCCCCCCCCTCAACACACACCACACCACCCCCCCCCCCCCCCCCCAAAAATTCCCCCCCCCCCCCCCTCAACGCACACCACCCCACCCCCCCCCCTCAAAAATTCCCCGCCCCCCCCTCAACACACACCACACCACCCCACCCCCCCCCTCAAAAATCCCCTCCCCCCTCAACACACACCACACCACACCACCCCTCCCCCCCCCCCCTCAACACACACCACACCACACCACCCCTCCCCCCCCCCTCCCAAATTTTGCCCCCCCCCCCCCCCCCCTCAACACACACCACACCACCCCTCCCCCCCCCCCCCTCAAAAATCCCCCCCCCCCCAACACACACCACACCACCCCTCCCCTTCCCCCCCTCGAAATTTCGCCCCCCCCTCAACACACACCACCCCACCCCTCCCCCCCCGCCCCCAAAAAATTCGCCCCCCCCCAACACACACCACCCCACCCCCCCCCCCCCCCCAACACACACCACACAACCCCTCCCCCCCCCTCAAAAATTCCCCGCCCCCCCCTCAACACACACCACACCACCCCTCCCCCCCCCCCTCAAAAATCCCCCCCCCCCCTCAACACACACCACACCACACCACCCCTCCCCCCCCCCTCCAAATTTTGCCCCCCCCCCCCCCCCAAAAAAAAATTGGGCCCCCCTCTCAACACACACCACACCACACCACCCCTCCCCCCCCTCCAAAATTCGCCCCCCCCCCCCCCCCTTCAACACACACCACCCCACCCCCCCCCCCTCAACACACACCACACCACCCCTCCCCCCCCCCCTCAACACACACCACACCACCCCTCCCCTTCCCCCCCTCGAAATTTCGCCCCCCCCTCAACACACACCACCCCACCCCTCCCCCCCCCGCCCCAAAAATTCGCCCCCCCTCCAAATTTTGCCCCTTCCCCCCCCCAAAAATTCGCCTCCCCCCTCAACACACACCACACCACACCACCGCTCCCCCCCTCCAAAATTCGCCCCCCCCCCCCAAAAATTTCCCACCCCTCCCCCCTCAACACACACCACCCCACCCCCCCCCCCAACACACACCACACCACCCCTCCCCCCCCCCCTCAACACACACCACCCCACCCCTCCCCCCCCCCCCCCCCGCCCCCAAAAAATTCGCCCCCCCCCCCCCCCAACACACACCACTCCACCCCCCCCCCCCCAAAAAAATTCGGCCACCCCCCTCAACACACACCACACCACACCACACCACCCCTCCCCCCCCCCAAAATTCGCCCCCCCCCCCCTCAATACACACCTCTCCACCCTTCCCCCCCCCCCCTCAACACACACCACACCACACCACACCACCCCTCCCCTTCCCCCCCTCCAAATTTCGCCCCCCCTCAACACACACCACCCCACCCCTCCCCCCCCCCCTTCCAAATTTCGCCCCTTCTCCCCCCCAAAAATTCGCCCCCCCCCTCAACACACACCACACCACACCACCCATCCCCCCCCCCCACCCCCCTCAACACACACCACCCCACCCCCCCCCCCAACACACACCACACCACCCCTCCCCCCCCCTCAAAAATTCCCCCCCCCCCCCTCAACACACAAAACACCACCCCTCCCCCCCCCCCTCCAAATTTTGCCCCCCCCCCCCAAAAAATTGGCCCCCCCCTCAACACACACCACACCACACCACCCCTCCCCCCCTCCAAAATTCGCCCCTCACCCCCCTCAACACACACCACCCCACACCTCCCCTCCCCCCCCCAAAAATTCCCCCCCCCCCCCCCCAAAAATCCCCCCCCCCCCCCCCCCCCAACACACACCACCACATCCCCCCCCCCTCAACACACACCACACCACCCCTCCCCCCCCCTCAAAAATCCCCCCCCCCCCCTCAACACACAAAACACCACCCCTCCCCCCCCCCTCAAAAATCCCCCCCCCCCAACACACACCACACCACACCACCCCTCCCCCCCCCCCTCCAAATTTTGCCCCCCCCCCTCCCCTCCCCCCCCCCCCCCTCCAAATTTGGCCCCCCCCCCCCCCAAAAATTCGCACCCCTCCCCCTCAATACACACCTCCCCACCCCCCCCTCAACAAACACCACACCACCCCTCCCCCCCTCAAAAATCCCCCCCCCCCCTCAACACACACCACACCACACCACCCCTCCCCCCCCCCCCCCAAAAATTCCCCCCCCCCCCTCAACACACACCACCCCACCCCCCCCCCCCCCTCAAAAATCCCCTCCCCCCTCAACACACACCACACCACACCACCCCTCCCCCCCCCCCTCAACACACACCACACCACACCACCCCTCCCCCCCCGCCCTCCAAATTTTGCCCCCCCCCCCCCCCTCAACACACACCACACCACCCCTCCCCCCCCCCTCAAAAATCCCCCCCCCCCCCAAACCACACCACACCACCCCTCCCCTTCCCCCCCTCGAAATTTCGCCCCCCCCTCAACACACACCACCCCACCCCTCCCCCCCCCCCCCAAAAATTCACCCCCCCTCCAAATTTTGCCCCTTCCCCCCCCCCAAAATTTGCCCCCCCCCCTCAACACACACCACACCACACCACCGCTCCCCCCCCTCCAAAATTCGCCCCCCCCCCCCCCAAAATTTCCCACCCCTTCCCCCTCAACACACACCACCCCACCCCCCCCCCCCCCCAACACACACCACACCACCCCTCCCCCCCCCTCAACACACACCACACCACCCCTCCCCTTCCCCCCCACCAAATTCCGCCCCCCCCTCAACACACACCACCCCACCCCTCCCCCCCCCCCCCCCCCCCGCCCCCAAAAAATTCGCCCCCCCCCCCCCCCCCAACACACACCACCCCACCCCCCCCCCCCAAAAAAATTCGGCCACCCCCCTCAACACACACCACACCACACCACACCACACCACCCCTCCCCTTCCCCCCTCCAAATTTCGCCTTCCCCTCAACACACACCACCCCACCCCTCCCCCCCCCCAAAAAATTCGCCCCCCCGTCCAAATTTCGCCCCTTCCCCCCCCCAAAAATTCGCCCCCCCCCCTTCAACACACACCACGCCACACCACCCCTCCCCACCCCCGCCCCCCCTCAACACACACCACCCCACACCACCCCTCCCCCCCCCCCCCCCCTCAACACACACCACCACCCCTCTCCCCCCCTCAAGAATCCCCCCCCCCCCCCCTCAACACACACCACTCCACCCCTCCCCTTCCCCCCCTTCAAATTTCGCCCCCCCCCTCAACACACACCACCCCACCCCTCCCCCGCCTCCGCCCCCAAAAAATTCGCCCCCCCCCCCCCAACACACACCACCCCACCCCCCCTCAACACACAAAACACCACCCCCTCCCCCCCCCCCTCCACGTCGCGTCATGGAGGGCGTCATGGAGGGTGGGTGGGTGTGTTAAGGGGAGGGGAGCACGTCGCGTCGTGTCAGGCCATGGGGCGGGGGGGGGGGGGGGGCATTGCGTTGGGTGGGTGTGTGTGTTAAGGGGAGGGTGGCACATCGCATCGTGTCGTGTCATGGGGGCGGGGAAGGGGGGGATCCCATGGGGGGGGATGCGCGTCGCATCGTGTCATGTCATCGGGGGGGGGGGGGGGTGCGTCGCATCATGTCGTGTCGTGGGTGGGGGGGCTGGGGTGGGGATGTCATGGGGGGGGGGGGGCGCGGCACGTCGCGACATGGTGTGGTGTGTGTTGAGGGGGGAAGGGGGGGGCGCGTCGTGTCGTGTCGTGTCATGGCGGGGCGCGTCGCGTCGCATCGTGTCATGGGGGCTGGGGGGGATGTCATGGGGGGGCCGAATTTTTGAGGGGGGAGGGGGGGGGGTGGTGTGTGTTGAGGGGGGAGGCGGATTTTTGAGGGGGGGACGTCATGGGGGGGGCGCATCGCGTCGTGTCGTGTCATGGGGGATGGGGGGATGTCATGGGGGGGAGGGGGGTTGTCATGTTATGTTGGGGAGGGGGCGCGTCGCGTCATGTCGGGGCATGGTGGGGGGGAGGGGGCATCGCGACACCCCGCGTCACCCCCCACGACACGGCACACCCCCCCACCCCACCCCACCGCACCCCCCTACGACGCGGCGCCTCCCCCCCACCCCACCTCGAAAAAACCCGCTCCATCCACAGCACCCCACCACTCCTCCAAAAACCAGGCTCGACCCACCGTGCCCCGCCTCACTCCCCCACGACACGGCGCACCCTCCACCCCACCGCACCCCCCCACGATGCCCCCCGCACCCCACCTCCAGAAACCCCGCTCCCTCCACACCACCCCACCACGCCTCCGAAAACCACGCTCGACCCACCCCACCTCGCGTGAGCCCCCCCACGACACGGCACACCCCCCACACCCCACCGCACCCCCCCACGACACGGCGCACCCCCCCACCCCCCCTCACCCCACGTCGAAAAACCCCGCTCGACCCACCCAACCCCGCGTCACTCCCCCATGACACGGCACACCCCCCCACCCCACCGCACCCCCCACGACGCCCCCCCCCCCCGCACCCCACCTCGAAAAACCCCGCTCCCTCCACGCCACACCACAACTTCCGAAAACCCCGCTCGACCCACCCCACCCCGCGTCACCCCCCCACGACATGGCGCACCCCCCACCCCACCGCACCCCCCATCGACGCCGCCCCGCACCCCACATCGAAAAACCCCGCTCCCTCCATACCACCCCACCACGCCTCCGAAAACCCCGCTCGACCCACCCCACCTCGCGTCAGTCCCCCACGACACGGCACACCCCCCACACCCCACCTCCGAAAACCCCGCTCGACCCACCCCACCTCGCGTCAGCCCCCCACGACACGGCACACCCCCCACACCCCACCGCACCCCCCCACGACGCGGCGCATATCCCCCCCCCCCCGCACCCCACCTCGAAAAACCCCACTCGACCCACCCAACCCCGCGTCACTCCCCCAGGACACGGCGCACCCCCCCACGACGCGGCGCATATCCCCCCCTCCCCCCGCACCCCACCTCGAAAAACCCCGCTCGACCCACCCCACCCCGCGTCACCCCCCCACGACCCGCGCACCCCCCCACCCCACCGCACCCCCCCACGACGCCCCCCCCGCACCCCACCTCGAAAAACCCCGCTCCCTCCACGCCACACCACCACGCCTCCGAAAACCCCGCTCGACCCACCCCACCCCGCGTCTCCCCCCCACGACACGGCGCACCCCCCCACCCCACCGCACCCCCCCACGACGCCCCCCCGCACCCCACCTCGAAAAACCGCGCTCCCTCCACAGCACCCCACCTCTCCTCCAAAAACCCCGCTCGACCACCCCCACCCCGCGTCACCCCCCACGACGCCCCCCCGCACCCCACCTCGAAAAACCCCGCTCCCTCCACAGCACCCCACCTCTCCTCCAAAAACCCCGCTTGACCACCCCAACCCCGCGTCACTCCCCCATGACACGGCGCACCCCCCCACCCCACCGCACCCCCCCACGACGCCCCCCCGCACCCCACCTCGAAAAACCGCGCTCCCTCCACAGCACCCCACCTCTCCTCCAAAAACCCCGCTTGACCACCCCAACCCCGCGCCACTCCCCCATGACACGGCGCACCCCCCCACCCCACCGCACCCCCCCACGACGCCCCCCCGCACCCCACCTCGAAAAACCGCGCTCCCTCCACAGCACCCCACCTCTCCTCCCAAAACCCCGCTCGACCACCCCCACCCCGCGTCACCCCCCACGACGCCCCCCCGCACCCCACCTCGAAAAACCCCGCTCCCTCCACAGCACCCCACCTCTCCTCCAAAAACCCCGCTTGACCACCCCAACCCCGCGTCACTCCCCCATGACACGGCGCACCCCCCCACCCCACCGCACCCCCCACGACGCCCCCCCGCACCCCACCTCGAAAAACCGCGCTCCCTCCACAGCACCCCACCTCTCCTCCCAAAACCCCGCTCGACCACCCCCACCCCGCGTCACCCCCCACGACGCCCCCCCGCACCCCACCTCGAAAAACCCCGCTCCCTCCACAGCACCCCACCTCTCCTCCAAAAACCCCGCTTGACCACCCCAACCCCGCGTCACTCCCCCATGACACGGCGCACCCCCCCACGACGCCCCCCCCCGCACCCCACCTCGAAAAACCCCGCTCCCTCCACACCACCCCGCCACGCCTCCAAAAAACCGCGCTCGACCCACCCCACCCCGCGTCACGGCGCACCCCCCACCCCACCGCACCCCCCCACGACGCCCCCCCCCACCCCACCTCGAAAAACCGCGCTCCATCCACAGCACCCCACCTCTCCTCCAAAAACCCCGCTCGACCCACCCCACCCCGCGTCACCCCCCCACGACACGGCGCACCCCCCCACCCCACCGCACCCCCCCACGACGCCCCCCCCGCACCCCACCTCGAAAAACCCCGCTGCCTCCACGCCACACCACCACGCCTCCGAAACCCCGCTCGACCCGCGTCACCCCCCCACGACACGGCGCACCCCCCCACGACGCCCCCCCGCACCCCACCTCGAAAAACCCCGCTCCCTCCACAGCACCCTGCCACGCCTCCGAAAACCCCGCTCGACCCACCCCACCCCGCGTCACCCGCCACGACACGGCGCACCCCCCCACAACGCCCCCCCCCCCCCCGCACCCACCTCGAAAAACCCCGCTCGACCCACCCCACCCCGCGTCACCCCCCCCACGACACGGCGCACCCCCGCACCCCACCTCGAAAAACCCCGCTCCCTCCACAGCACCCCGCCACGCCTCCGAAAACCCCGCTCGACCCACCCCACCCCGCGTCACCCCCCACGACACGGCGCACCCCCCCACCCCACCGCACCCCCCACGACGCCCCCCCCGCACCCCACCTCGAAAAACCCCGCTCCCTCCAGGCCTCCGAAAACCCCGCTCGACCCACCCCACCCCGCGTCACCCCCCCACGACGCCCC
>NC_141150.1:148074118-148089118 GCF_053477565.2 Lygodium microphyllum | reverse complement strand
CGTTGGACTGAGCTGCACGAGGAGCACGTGTGCCAGGAACAGCCCGCACGACGCGCCCGCAAGGAGCACGTCGCTTAGCCTGCCGCGAGAGATTCGAGTCTCCCGCATCAAATGCCCCCACCCTTCTTGAAGTTTGCCCCGGCCGAAGGATAGGATGAGAGCACGGACCCTGGTTGGACTGGAGAGTTAGAGCGCCTGGCCAGCTCGTGACGACCTGATGGGTTGCATCAAACCGCCGCGCCTGGAGAGTGAGGGCCATTTCCCTCGCCGCGATCACCTTCGGGCCTCTGTTGCCCAGATCTGACTGTCTCATGCGCAAGAAAAGAAGGCAGGCTCTAGATCTATCCGTACATGCCAAGCCAACTTGAAATTTCAGGCCCTTGATGGCCAGATCAATCTCTACGCAGAACATGAAAGCCTGTCTGGTCCATTGCATAGCGTTGAACCTTCGGGCTTGCATTGCGAAGGTTATGTCCCCCGCCGTAGTCGCGTCGAACTGGCCCTGTATGGCCTGAAAAGACAAGAAGGTTCCCATCTGCTCAAGCAACTCTCGGTGAGGGGCCACCACGCCTCGCTTTGCTTCAGAAATGGGCCTGAACATGCCCGGATCCGTCTTGACAGCACGCGCGGGAGCTAAGC
Organism: Lygodium microphyllum; assembly: GCF_053477565.2. NCBI lineage: Eukaryota > Viridiplantae > Streptophyta > Polypodiopsida > Schizaeales > Lygodiaceae > Lygodium > Lygodium microphyllum. The sequence continues at coordinate 148,088,479 of NC_141150.1, read as the reverse complement.
CTTCACACCTCGCCCCCTTCTTCATTGCTTGCTCCTTGAAGAGCCGGATCTGAATGGAACTCATAGGAGTGTGAAGCCCCCTTGCCTCCTCCTTGGTTTCATCTCGTAGTCTTTCGGCCACTTTGATTCCGCCAAGATGGTTGCATCCCTTAGGCCCAGAGACCAGAATGGGCTTGACTGCGCACGTGGGTTTCCTTGACTCATGAGCCTCCCCGAAACTCACCACTTGGGTTCGCCTCTTGAAGACGCACTTGCCCTGGTTGGACCACACTCGGAGCTCCCCAGCACTCCCAATCTTTATGCCGCGTGAGGGTCTGTTACCCTCGGAATCGGCCGTTGCTCCCCGCTTGCTGCATGAGGGCTTTGTACCCTCTGACTTAGCCATTGAAGCACAAGTTAACTCCTCCTCGGTTTCGCAGCAGTGGGACTTCACTTTCTTGCGAAAGCTTACCCGTTGTCGCCCGCTAGCCGATTCGGATACAAGGGGCATTGGATTCGACAAGGTTGTCTCCTCCTTTGCCCCGCAGACAGATGAATTGTTCACAGGTTTCCATACCTTCCTCCTCTTCCTCTTCTCACCACTTCCTTCCTCTCCAACACGCTTCCTCATCTTTTCCTCATTACTCCTCTCTTCCTCAACTCTCCTCTTCCTCTCCTTCTTCACCCAACGTGCAACCATTCGTTTACCCTCCCGGCGCAAGGAGCCATCCTCATCACACAAGGCCATTCTTTTACCCTCGCGGCTAACGAGCTCCTCTCCATCCTCCTCAACACATCCGGCCATTCGTTTACCCTCGCGGCTCACGAGCTCCTCCCCATCATCCTCAACACATCCGGCCATTCGTTTACCCTCGCGGCTCACGAGCTTCACACAAGGGTTGCCCGTTCGTTTATCCTCCCGGCGCAAGGAGTCTTCCCCATCCTCAACACATTCGGCCATTCGTTTATCCTCGCGGCTCACGAGCTTAGCACCAAGGTTGCCCGTTCGTTTATCCTCCCGGCGCAAGGAGTCTTCCCCATCCACAATCTTCAGTTTTTCATCAAACAAAACACAAGGCACCAGTTCGTTTATACTCGCTGGCCCCGACGAGTCCTTCACTTCCTTCCTCTCCTCCTCCGCATTCTGCTTCATCTTCATCTTCGCATCCAACAAAACACAAGGCACCAGTTCGTTTATACTCGCTGGCCCCGACGAGTCCACCTTCACTTCCCCTTCACCACTGCTCTTCACTTCAGCACAACTCTTCCTCTCCAACTTTGCATCAAACAAAACACAAGGTACCAGTTCGTTTATACTCGCTGGCCCCGACGAGTCCTCCTTACCCTTCCCTACTCCTACACACACTTCCGCACTCCTACTTAGCATACAAGATGGTCCCAGTTCGTTTATGCTCGCTGGGCCGGACGAGCCTTCCTTCTCCTCTCCTACTCCTACCTTCCGCATCACCCCTTCTCCACATAGCTCCTTATCTACTTTACTTCTCTTCAACTCATTATCACTACTTAGTAAAATACGGGGCTCCAGTTCGTTTATACTCGCTGGGCTAGACGAGTCTTCCTTCGCCTCCTCCTCTCCAACACAACCCAAAAATAGTGAAATACAAGGCTCCAGTTCATTTTTACTCGCTGGGCCAAACGAGTCTTCCTTCTCCTCCCCTACTCCAACACATCTCAAAACACCGTTTTCTTCCTTCTTCTCATCCGCACAAGATAGCTTACAAGGCACCAGTTCTTTTATACTCGCTGGGCTAGACGAGTCTTCCTTCTTCTCTCCTACCTCAACACACTTCAAAACTTTCTTACTTCCTAACTCAACCCGCCTCAACTGGCTACTATTTCTCATCTTCATATCTATACATGGTAAAATACAAGGCACCAGTTCGTTTATGCTCGCTGGGCCGGACGAGCTTTCCTTCCCTTCCTCCACTTCTGCACACTTCAACTCGACATCACGCTTCAACGCTCCATCTTCTTTCAGTTTACCCCCACCTTGCTCCAAGATTTCCTTCTTCTTCAGCTCCCCCCTTTTCTCACCACGCTTCGCTTCATCAACAACACCTTTCTTCAACTCAGTATACATTTTTGGCTCAACATGGTTAACAGGCATAGCATGTGGTCCCAGTTCGTTTATGCTCGCTGGGCCGGACGAGCCTTCCTTCTTCTCTCCTTTCATTCCTTCTTTCCTCCTCCCCTTTCCTCCTATCTCCTCTAGCACATATGGCATGTAGCCCCGCAGCACATTCTTAGCACAGGATTTTGACTTAGCCTCTTCGGCCTCGTCCATTTCCTCAATCAGCACTCCATCGACAACACACTTCCTTCCTCCCCCTTCCTTGAACACCACATTCCTCTTCTCGATCCTTTCCTGCTGCACCTCCTGCCTCACCACCAAATCTGTGTTCCTCTTCTTCACTACACCCTTCTCATCCACCTCCTTCCTCTTCAAACAGGGGGCCGGCGCTTTTGCCTTAGCCCGTATATCATCCTTTTCCGACATACCCCGCTCCTCCAACCCCTTTTTCATAATCTTCATTAGATGAAAAAATTGGGCCTTCATAGCCCTCTTCTTCCCCTCATCCTCATCCTCACTTTCCTCCTCATCCTCTTCCTCTGATTCGGGGCTCGAACTCGGCCCCACACGTTTTGTAGGCATAGACCGCCGTGGCGGCACGTTCACAAGTTTAGGCATAGCTTTCCTCAACTCCGCATCATCTGTTTTCTTCTTCTCCACCCCTTTCATCTTCCCACGTTCCTCCTCTACATTTCTCTTCACCACGTCTTCCCTTTGCATAGACTTCATCGTCTCAGCACCGACTATTTTCCTCTTCTCCATCCCCTTCTCACTCCCCTTCTCCTCATCCTCACTCCTCCTCACCATCCTTTCTCTTTTTTCTCCCGGCATTCCTCCGTAAGCAATAGACATTCCAAAATCCAAAGAAAATTTTTTCCTCAAGTCACTCTCCACCTCTAGTGCTTCCCACTGTTCCACCTTGGTTCTCTTTGCGATCCACTTTTCGATATCATCATTCAGATCCATCAGGTCTTCTTTCAGCTCCTCCTGATCCTCTTCCATCTTCCCCACCTTCTTCCTCAACTCACTTTTTACCTTCTCACCCCCTGCCTCCATCTTCTTCTTCAACCCCCTTATCTCCTCTCCCAACTCAAAGAAATCTTCAATAAGCCTTCTTTTTTTTTTGTAAAAATTCTCCACCACCTCAATCTTTTGTGCTAGTAAGGTACCCTTCAAAGTTTTTCCATTACGCCTCAGCCCAGGCTCCCCAACACGATGGTTTGCACACGCCACCCGTGAGGGCGGCTCTGATACCAAGTGTGATGGTCCAACCCTCAGAGACCCTTCCGGGACCCTTTCGGGACCCCGTCTAGGCCCCGGGGCGGCACTAGACCCTTTCTGGAAACTTTGCATTTTGACCCCGGAACGCGTCACGGGGCACCTCAACACGTCACGGAACACGTCACGGAACGCGACACGGAATGGAACACGACGCGAGGTTTACCAAAGGGCCCATCTTGGGGGCTTTACTTCATATTCATAGCTAGAAAGCATTTACAAGCTTGCACGGGCTCAGCAAGGGACCATGTCACGGAGGGTGGGTGGAGCTATCAACGCGCATCAACACGACGCCCAAACCGTGGGTGAGGGAGCTACAAGGAGTACTCCCTCATAGGTGTTTTCGGCTCCAACGGCAAGGCATACCTACAAAGCCCGAAATTTTCCTTGGGGGGGGGGGGGGGAATGGCACCTCGCGACATGGCGTGTTGAGGGGGGGAGGGGGGGCCGAATTTTGGAGGGGGGGGGGGGGGGGCGCCGAATTTTGAAGGTGGGGGGGGGGGCGAAATTCTGAGGGGGGGTGGGGGGGGGGGAGGGGGGGGGGGCCGAATTTTTGAGGGGGGGGGGGGGGGAGGGGGGGGGGCGAAATTTTGAGGGGGGGTGGGGGGGGGGGAGGGGGGGGGGGGCCGAATTTTTGAGGCGGGGGGGGGGGGGAGAGGGGGGGGCCGAAATTTTGAGGGGGGGTGGGGGGGGGGGGGGAGGGGGGGGGGGTTGGTGTGTGTAGAGAGGGGCCGAATTTTGAAGGGGGGGGGGGAGGGGGGGGGCGAATTTTTGAGGGGGGGTGGGGGGGGGGGGAAGGGGTGGTGTGGTGTGGTGTGTGTTGAGAGGGGGGGGGGGAGGGGGGGGGGGCGAATTTTGGAGGGGGGGTAGGGGTGGTGTGGTGTGGTGTGTGTTGGGGGGGGGGGGAGGGGGGCAGAATTTTTGAGGGGGCGTCATGGTGGGTGGGTGGGTGTGTTAAGGGGAGGGGAGCACCCCCCCCCCCCCCTCAAAAATCCCCCCCCCCCAACACACACCACACCACACCACCCCTCCCCCCCCCCTCCAAATTTTGCCCCCCCCCCAAAAAAATTGCCCCCCCCCCTCAACACACACCACACCACACCACCCCTCCCCCCCCCTCCAAAATTCGCCCCCCCCCCCCCCCTCAAAAATCCCCCCCCCCTCAACACACACCACACCACACCACACCAACCCTCCCCTTCCCCCCTCCAAATTTCGCCTTCCCCTCAACACACACCACCCCACCCCTCCCCCCCCCCCGAAAATTCGCCCCCCCCGTCCAAATTTCGCCCCTTCCCCCCCCAAAAATTCGCCCCCCCCTCAACACACACCAAACCACACCACCTCTCCCCCCCCCTCAAAAATCCCCCCCCCCCTCAACACACACCACACCACCCCTCCCCTTCCCCCCCTCCAAATTTCGCCCCCCCTCAACACACACCACCCCACCCCTCCCCCCCCCGCCCCCAAAAAATTCGCCCCCCCCCCAACACACACCACCCCACCCCCCCCCCCAACACACACCACACAACCCCTCCCCCCCCCTCAAAAATTCCCCGCCCCCCCCTCAACACACACCACACCACCCCTCCCCCCCCCCCCTCAAAAATCCCCCCCCCCCCCTCAACACACACCACACCACACCACCCCTCCCCCCCCCCTCCAAATTTTGCCCCCCCCCCCCCCCAAAAAAAAATTGGGCCCCCCTCTCAACACACACCACACCACACCACCCCTCCCCCCCCCTCCAAAATTCGCCCCCCCCCCCCCCCCTTCAACACACACCACCCCACCCCCCCCCTCAACACACACCACACCACCCCTCCCCCCCCCCCCTCAACACACACCACACCACCCCTCCCCTTCCCCCCCTCGAAATTTCGCCCCCCCCTCAACACACACCACCCCACCCCTCCCCCCCCCCGCCCCAAAAATTCGCCCCCCCTCCAAATTTTGCCCCTTCCCCCCCCCAAAAATTCGCCTCCCCCCTCAACACACACCACACCACACCACCGCTCCCCCCCCCTCCAAAATTCGCCCCCCCCCCCCCAAAAATTTCCCACCCCTCCCCCCTCAACACACACCACCCCACCCCCCCCCCCCAACACACACCACACCACCCCTCCCCCCCCCCTCAACACACACCACCCCACCCCTCCCCCCCCCCCCCCCCGCCCCCAAAAAATTCGCCCCCCCCCCCCCAACACACACCACTCCACCCCCCCCCCCAAAAAAATTCGGCCACCCCCCTCAACACACACCACACCACACCACACCACCCCTCCCCCCCCCCAAAAATTCGCCCCCCCCCTCAATACACACCTCCCCACCCTTCCCCCCCCCCCCCCCCTCAACACACACCACACCACACCACACCACCCCTCCCCTTCCTTCCCTCCAAATTTCGCCCCCCCCTCAACACACCCCACCCCACCCCTCCCCCCCCCCCTCCAAATTTCGCCCCTTCTCCCCCCCAAAAATTCGCCCCCCCCCTCAACACACACCACACCACACCACCCCTCCCCCCCCCCCCACCCCCCTCAACACACACCACCCCACCCCCAACACACACCACACCACCCCTCCCCCCCCCTCAAAAATTCCCCCCCCCCCTCAACACACAAAACACCACCCCTCCCCCCCCCTCCAAATTTTGCCCCCCCCCCAAAAAATTGGCCCCCCCCTCAACACACACCACACCACACCACCCCTCCCCCCCCTCCAAAATTCGCCCCTCACCCCCCTCAACACACACCACCCCACACCTCCCCTCCCCCCCCCAAAAATTTCCCCCCCCCCCAACACACACCACCACATCCCCCCCCCCCTCAACACACACCACACCACCCCTCCCCCCCCCTCAAAAATCCCCCCCCCCCTCAACACACAAAACACCACCCCTCCCCCCCCCCCCCAAAAATTTCCCCCCCCCCCAACACACACCACCACATCCCCCCCCCCTCAACACACACCACACCACCCCTCCCCCCCCCTCAAAAATCCCCCCCCCCCTCAACACACAAAACACCACCCCTCCCCCCCCCCCCCTCAAAAATCCCCCCCCCCAACACACACCACACGACACCACCCCTCCCCCCCCCCCCTCCAAATTTTGCCCCCCCCCTCCCCTCCCCCCCCCCCCCTCCAAATTTTGCCCCCCCCCCCCCAAAAATTCGCACCCCCCCCCCTCAATACACACCTCCCCACCCCCCCCCTCAACAAACACCACACCACCCCTCCCCCCCACTCAAAAATCCCCCCCCCCCTCAACACACACCACACCACACCACCCCTCCCCCCCCCCCCAAAAATTCCCCCCCCCCCCCCCTCAACGCACACCACCCCACCCCCCCCCCTCAAAAATTCCCCGCCCCCCCCTCAACACACACCACACCACCCCACCCCCCACCCCCCCCCTCAAAAATCCCCTCCCCCCTCAACACACACCACACCACACCACCCCTCCCCCCCCCCCCTCAACACACACCACACCACACCACCCCTCCCCCCCCCCCTCCAAATTTTGCCCCCCCCCCCCCCCCTCAACACACACCACACCACCCCTCCCCCCCCCCCCTCAAAAATCCCCCCCCCCCCCAACACACACCACACCACCCCTCCCCTTCCCCCCCTCGAAATTTCGCCCCCCCCTCAACACACACCACCCCACCCCTCCCCCCCCGCCCCCAAAAAATTCGCCCCCCCCCAACACACACCACCCCACCCCCCCCCCCCCCCCCCAACACACACCACACAACCCCTCCCCCCCCCCTCAAAAATTCCCCGCCCCCCCCTCAACACACACCACACCACCCCTCCCCCCCCCCCCAAAAATCCCCCCCCCCCCCCTCAACACACACCACACCACACCACCCCTCCCCCCCCCCCTCCAAATTTTGCCCCCCCCCCCCCCCAAAAAAAAATTGGGCCCCCCTCTCAACACACACCACACCACACCACCCCTCCCCCCCCCTCCAAAATTCGCCGCCCCCCCCCCCCCTTCAACACACACCACCCCACCCCCCCCCCTCAACACACACCACACCACCCCTCCCCCCCCCCCCTCAACACACACCACACCACCCCTCCCCTTCCCCCCCTCGAAATTTCGCCCCCCCCTCAACACACACCACCCCACCCCTCCCCCCCCCCGCCCCAAAAATTCGCCCCCCCTCCAAATTTTGCCCCTTCCCCCCCCCAAAAATTCGCCTCCCCCCTCAACACACACCACACCACACCACCGCTCCCCCCCCTCCAAAATTCGCCCCCCCCCCCCAAAAATTTCCCACCCCTCCCCCCTCAACACACACCACCCCACCCCCCCCCCAACACACACCACACCACCCCTCCCCCCCCCCTCAACACACACCACCCCACCCCTCCCCCCCCCCCCCCCCGCCCCCAAAAAATTCGCCCCCCCCCCCCCCAACACACACCACTCCACCCCCCCCCCCCCAAAAAAATTCGGCCACCCCCCTCAACACACACCACACCACACCACACCACCCCTCCCCCCCCCCAAAAATTCGCCCCCCCCCCCCTCAATACACACCTCTCCACCCTTCCCCCCCCCCCCTCAACACACACCACACCACACCACACCACCCCTCCCCTTCCCCCCCTCCAAATTTCGCCCCCCCCTCAACACACACCACCCCACCCCTCCCCCCCCCCCTTCCAAATTTCGCCCCTTCTCCCCCCCAAAAATTCGCCCCCCCCCTCAACACACACCACACCACACCACCCATCCCCCCCCCCCACCCCCCTCAACACACACCACCCCACCCCCCCCCCCCCAACACACACCACACCACCCCTCCCCCCCCCTCAAAAATTCCCCCCCCCCCCCCTCAACACACAAAACACCACCCCTCCCCCCCCCCTCCAAATTTTGCCCCCCCCCCCCAAAAAATTGGCCCCCCCCTCAACACACACCACACCACACCACCCCTCCCCCCCCTCCAAAATTCGCCCCTCACCCCCCTCAACACACACCACCCCACACCTCCCCTCCCCCCCCCAAAAATTCCCCCCCCCCCCCCCCCAAAAATTCCCCCCCCCCCCCCCCCCCAACACACACCACCACATCCCCCCCCCCTCAACACACACCACACCACCCCTCCCCCCCCCTCAAAAATCCCCCCCCCCCCCTCAACACACAAAACACCACCCCTCCCCCCCCCCCTCAAAAATCCCCCCCCCCCAACACACACCACACCACACCACCCCTCCCCCCCCCCCTCCAAATTTTGCCCCCCCCCCTCCCCTCCCCCCCCCCCCCCCTCCAAATTTGGCCCCCCCCCCCCCCCAAAAATTCGCACCCCTCCCCCTCAATACACACCTCCCCACCCCCCCCTCAACAAACACCACACCACCCCTCCCCCCCCTCAAAAATCCCCCCCCCCCCTCAACACACACCACACCACACCACCCCTCCCCCCCCCCCCCCAAAAATTCCCCCCCCCCCCCCTCAACACACACCACCCCACCCCCCCCCCCCCTCAAAAATCCCCTCCCCCCTCAACACACACCACACCACACCACCCCTCCCCCCCCCCCCTCAACACACACCACACCACACCACCCCTCCCCCCCCGCCCTCCAAATTTTGCCCCCCCCCCCCCCCTCAACACACACCACACCACCCCTCCCCCCCCCCCTCAAAAATCCCCCCCCCCCCAACACACACCACACCACCCCTCCCCTTCCCCCCCTCGAAATTTCGCCCCCCCCTCAACACACACCACCCCACCCCTCCCCCCCCGCCCCAAAAATTCACCCCCCCTCCAAATTTTGCCCCTTCCCCCCCCCAAAAATTCGCCCCCCCCCTCAACACACACCACACCACACCACCGCTCCCCCCCCCCCTCCAAAATTCGCCCCCCCCCCCCCCCAAAATTTCCCACCCCTTCCCCCTCAACACACACCACCCCACCCCCCCCCCCCCCCCAACACACACCACACCACCCCTCCCCCCCCCTCAACACACACCACACCACCCCTCCCCTTCCCCCCCACCAAATTCCGCCCCCCCCTCAACACACACCACCCCACCCCTCCCCCCCCCCCCCCCCCCGCCCCCAAAAAATTCGCCCCCCCCCCCCCCCCAACACACACCACCCCACCCCCCCCCCCCCAAAAAAATTCGGCCACCCCCCTCAACACACACCACACCACACCACACCACACCACCCCTCCCCTTCCCCCCCTCCAAATTTCGCCTTCCCCTCAACACACACCACCCCACCCCTCCCCCCCCCCAAAAAATTCGCCCCCCCGTCCAAATTTCGCCCCTTCCCCCCCCCAAAAATTCGCCCCCCCCCTTCAACACACACCACGCCACACCACCCCTCCCCACCCCCGCCCCCCCCTCAACACACACCACCCCACACCACCCCTCCCCCCCCCCCCCCCCTCAACACACACCACACCACCCCTCTCCCCCCCTCAAGAATCCCCCCCCCCCCCCCTCAACACACACCACTCCACCCCTCCCCTTCCCCCCCTTCAAATTTCGCCCCCCCCCTCAACACACACCACCCCACCCCTCCCCCGCCTCCGCCCCCAAAAAATTCGCCCCCCCCCCCCCAACACACACCACCCCACCCCCCCTCAACACACAAAACACCACCCCCTCCCCCCCCCCCCCTCCACGTCGCGTCATGGAGGGCGTCATGGAGGGTGGGTGGGTGTGTTAAGGGGAGGGGAGCACGTCGCGTCGTGTCAGGCCATGGGGCGCGGGGGGGGGGGGGGGCATTGCGTTGGGTGGGTGTGTGTGTTAAGGGGAGGGTGGCACATCGCATCGTGTCGTGTCATGGGGGGGCGGGGAGGGGGGGGATCCCATGGGGGGGGATGCGCGTCGCATCGTGTCATGTCATCGGGGGGGGGGGGGGGGGTGCGTCGCATCATGTCGTGTCGTGGGTGGGGGGGCTGGGGTGGGGATGTCATGGGGGGGGGGGGGCGCGGCACGTCGCGACATGGTGTGGTGTGTGTTGAGGGGGGAAGGGGGGGGCGCGTCGTGTCGTGTCGTGTCATGGCGGGGCGCGTCGCGTCGCATCGTGTCATGGGGGCTGGGGGGGATGTCATGGGGGGGCCGAATTTTTGAGGGGGGGGAGGGGGGGGGGTGGTGTGTGTTGAGGGGGGAGGCGAATTTTTGAGGGGGGGACGTCATGGGGGGGGCGCATCGCGTCGTGTCGTGTCATGGGGGATGGGGGGATGTCATGGGGGGGGGAGGGGGGTTGTCATGTTATGTTGGGGAGGGGGCGCGTCGCGTCATGTCGGGGCATGGTGGGGGGGAGGGGGCATCGCGACACCCCGCGTCACCCCCCACGACACGGCACACCCCCCCACCCCACCCCACCGCACCCCCCTACGACGCGGCGCCTCCCCCCCACCCCACCTCGAAAAACCCCGCTCCATCCACAGCACCCCACCACTCCTCCAAAAACCAGGCTCGACCCACCGTGCCCCGCCTCACTCCCCCACGACACGGCGCACCCTCCACCCCACCGCACCCCCCCACGATGCCCCCCGCACCCCACCTCCAGAAACCCCGCTCCCTCCACACCACCCCACCACGCCTCCGAAAACCACGCTCGACCCACCCCACCTCGCGTGAGCCCCCCCACGACACGGCACACCCCCCACACCCCACCGCACCCCCCCACGACACGGCGCACCCCCCCACCCCCCCTCACCCCACGTCGAAAAACCCCGCTCGACCCACCCAACCCCGCGTCACTCCCCCATGACACGGCACACCCCCCCACCCCACCGCACCCCCCACGACGCCCCCCCCCCCCGCACCCCACCTCGAAAAACCCCGCTCCCTCCACGCCACACCACAAATGCCTCCGAAAACCCCGCTCGACCCACCCCACCCCGCGTCACCCCCCCACGACATGGCGCACCCCCCACCCCACCGCACCCCCCATCGACGCCGCCCCGCACCCCACATCGAAAAACCCCGCTCCCTCCATACCACCCCACCACGCCTCCGAAAACCCCGCTCGACCCACCCCACCTCGCGTCAGTCCCCCACGACACGGCACACCCCCCACACCCCACCTCCGAAAACCCCGCTCGACCCACCCCACCTCGCGTCAGCCCCCCACGACACGGCACACCCCCCACACCCCACCGCACCCCCCCACGACGCGGCGCATATCCCCCCCCCCCCCGCACCCCACCTCGAAAAACCCCACTCGACCCACCCAACCCCGCGTCACTCCCCCAGGACACGGCGCACCCCCCCACGACGCGGCGCATATCCCCCCCTCCCCCCGCACCCCACCTCGAAAAACCCCGCTCGACCCACCCCACCCCGCGTCACCCCCCCACGACCCGGCGCACCCCCCCACCCCACCGCACCCCCCCACGACGCCCCCCCCGCACCCCACCTCGAAAAACCCCGCTCCCTCCACGCCACACCACCACGCCTCCGAAAACCCCGCTCGACCCACCCCACCCCGCGTCTCCCCCCCACGACACGGCGCACCCCCCCACCCCACCGCACCCCCCCACGACGCCCCCCCGCACCCCACCTCGAAAAACCGCGCTCCCTCCACAGCACCCCACCTCTCCTCCAAAAACCCCGCTCGACCACCCCCACCCCGCGTCACCCCCCACGACGCCCCCCCGCACCCCACCTCGAAAAACCCCGCTCCCTCCACAGCACCCCACCTCTCCTCCAAAAACCCCGCTTGACCACCCCAACCCCGCGTCACTCCCCCATGACACGGCGCACCCCCCCACCCCACCGCACCCCCCCACGACGCCCCCCCGCACCCCACCTCGAAAAACCGCGCTCCCTCCACAGCACCCCACCTCTCCTCCAAAAACCCCGCTTGACCACCCCAACCCCGCGTCACTCCCCCATGACACGGCGCACCCCCCCACCCCACCGCACCCCCCCACGACGCCCCCCCGCACCCCACCTCGAAAAACCGCGCTCCCTCCACAGCACCCCACCTCTCCTCCCAAAACCCCGCTCGACCACCCCCACCCCGCGTCACCCCCCACGACGCCCCCCCGCACCCCACCTCGAAAAACCCCGCTCCCTCCACAGCACCCCACCTCTCCTCCAAAAACCCCGCTTGACCACCCCAACCCCGCGTCACTCCCCCATGACACGGCGCACCCCCCCACCCCACCGCACCCCCCCACGACGCCCCCCCGCACCCCACCTCGAAAAACCGCGCTCCCTCCACAGCACCCCACCTCTCCTCCCAAAACCCCGCTCGACCACCCCCACCCCGCGTCACCCCCCACGACGCCCCCCCGCACCCCACCTCGAAAAACCCCGCTCCCTCCACAGCACCCCACCTCTCCTCCAAAAACCCCGCTTGACCACCCCAACCCCGCGTCACTCCCCCATGACACGGCGCACCCCCCCACGACGCCCCCCCCCGCACCCCACCTCGAAAAACCCCGCTCCCTCCACACCACCCCGCCACGCCTCCAAAAAACCGCGCTCGACCCACCCCACCCCGCGTCACGGCGCACCCCCCACCCCACCGCACCCCCCCACGACGCCCCCCCCCACCCCACCTCGAAAAACCGCGCTCCATCCACAGCACCCCACCTCTCCTCCAAAAACCCCGCTCGACCCACCCCACCCCGCGTCACCCCCCCACGACACGGCGCACCCCCCCACCCCACCGCACCCCCCCACGACGCCCCCCCCGCACCCCACCTCGAAAAACCCCGCTGCCTCCACGCCACACCACCACGCCTCCGAAACCCCGCTCGACCCGCGTCACCCCCCCACGACACGGCGCACCCCCCCACGACGCCCCCCCGCACCCCACCTCGAAAAACCCCGCTCCCTCCACAGCACCCTGCCACGCCTCCGAAAACCCCGCTCGACCCACCCCACCCCGCGTCACCCGCCACGACACGGCGCACCCCCCCACAACGCCCCCCCCCCCCCCCCCCCCCCCCGCACCCACCTCGAAAAACCCCGCTCGACCCACCCCACCCCGCGTCACCCCCCCCACGACACGGCGCACCCCCGCACCCCACCTCGAAAAACCCCGCTCCCTCCACAGCACCCCGCCACGCCTCCGAAAACCCCGCTCGACCCACCCCACCCCGCGTCACCCCCCACGACACGGCGCACCCCCCCACCCCACCGCACCCCCCACGACGCCCCCCCCGCACCCCACCTCGAAAAACCCCGCTCCCTCCAGGCCTCCGAAAACCCCGCTCGACCCACCCCACCCCGCGTCACCCCCCCACGACGCCCCCGCGCACCCCGCCTCGGAAAACCCGCTGCATCCACACCACCCCACCCCACCTCGAAAAACCCGCTGCATCCACACCACCCCACCCCGCGTCACGGCACACCCCACCGCACCCCCCCTCGACGCGGCGCATCCCCCCCGCACCCCACCTCGAAAAACCCCGCTCCATCCACACGACCCCGCCACGCCTCCAAAAACCCCGCTCGACCCAGCCCACCCCGCGTCACCCCCCCACGACACGGCGCACCCTCCACCCCACCGCACCCCCCGACGACGCGGCGTATCCCCCGCGCACCCCACCTCCAAAAACCCCGCTCGACCCACGGCACGTCACCTCACCCCCCCACGACATGGCACACCCTCCCTCCTAAGAAATCCCGCTCCGCTATGACACGGCACACACACCCCACTGCACACGACCCCCTCCCGCGACACGGAACCTTCCACCCCCCGACGGACCTCCTCAAGAAACCCCCCCACGACATGGCACCCCCCCGCGACATGGCACACCCTCCCTCCTCAGAAATCCCCGCTCCAACAACCCGCCCGCGCAACATGGCACGCCCTCCCTCCTCGGAAAAACCCCGCTCCACCGAACCCCCCCACAACATGGCACACCCTCCGCTCCCAAAATACCTCGCATCTTGAGGAGGGGGTTATCACGTGAGAGCGAGGCAGAGGGAGGGGCCAGGCACGACGTACGCAAAGACAATCGCGACGAGGAGAGGAGGCGCCGCGTCATGGCAAGGCGAGGGGGTTTCCTACCAC
>NC_141150.1:148051618-148064118 GCF_053477565.2 Lygodium microphyllum | reverse complement strand
GAGCATTCGAAAATATCATCAATCTGCATAGCCATTTCTTTATCCTCCCGGCGCAAGGAGTCTTCAACAAAAACTGTTACCGTTCGTTTATCCTCCCGGTATAAGGAGTCTTCCACATAACCTGTGGCCGTTCGTTTATCCTCCCGGCTAAAGGAGTCTTCAACATAACCTGTGGCCGTTCGTTTATCCTCCCGGCTAAAGGAGTCTTCAACATAACCTGTGGCCGTTCGTTTATCCTCCCGGCTAAAGGAGTCTTCAACATCCAGGATGGCCGTTTCTTTATTCTCCCGGCTAAAGGAGTCTTCACAAGAAGATGTCGCCGTTTCTTTATTCTCCCGGCCAAAGGAGTCGTTTAATTGTAGCGCATGGTGAAGGACCGTATCTTTATCCTCCTGGGTCAAGGAGTGAAGGAATGAGTCCTCAATCTCATCTATGGCCCGTTCTTTATCCTCCTGGGTCAAGGAGTCAAGGAATGTGTTCTCAATCTCATCTATGGCCCGTTCTTTATCCTCCTGGGTCAAGGAGTCTTCAATTCTGCCCTTCTCTGCATAAAACTGATACTCTTCAAACCCGATCATGACCTCCAGCAGCCCGATGCTACCAAAGGGAGGGTCACCAATCCGCGAACTCGCATCCGGCTCCGTCTGGCCCCTTTTCCCCTGGAGGGCTTCACCCCATCGCGGCATAAACTGGTCCATGTCGGTCTTCTTCCACAGTAGGATTTCATCATCTGAACTTGGGAGCACGGTTTCTGCCTTCACCTGTGAGGATATACAGACCGCTCTCCCTTGCTGACGATTATCTTCCTCATCTGCTTCAGGCTTGACTTCGTCTTCTGTAAGATTTGCATTCTGCTCTTCATCTTCTTCTTCTTCTTCTTGTTCTTGTTCTTGTTCTTCTTCTTCTTCTTGGTTTTCTTCTTCTTCTTGTTCTTCTTCTTCTTCTTCTCCGTTTTCTTCCTCTTCTTCTTCTTCTTCGTCTTCTTCTTCTTTTGCTTCTTCTTCTTCTTCTTCGTCTTCTTCTCCTTTTTCTTCCTCTTCTTCTTCTTCTTCTTCTTCGTCGTTTTCTTCTTCTTCTTCTTCTTCTTCTTGTTCTCCTTTTTCTTCCTCTTCTTCTTCTTCTTGTTCTTCGTCGTTTTCTTCTTCTTCTTCTTCTTCTTCTGCTTCTTCTTGTCTTGTGGCCGTTCGTTTATTCTCCCGGCTCAAGGAGTCTTCATGGATGTCAGCGTGGAATATGGCCGTTCGTTTATCCTCCCGGCTCAAGGAGTCTACACCTTGTGGTCTGGCCGTTCGTTTATCCTCCCGGCTCAAGGAGTCTTCATAGCTGAATGGATCATGCGAGTACAAACTCGACTCCATGCCATAGGTGGGGGAAACTTCTTGGGGATGGGCTAAAATTGCCTCATCCAAGACATTGCATTGTTCCAGGATCACTCCATCTGATAATAGATGCGACTCTGAGGTCGTCTTTTCTTCAGCACATTCTTCTATCAAGACGTCATGAAATAAATAACTAGGCCCAAAGGCCACTGGTAAGCATACTGGAGGTTGATGGACCACGGTTTCCTTTATACTCGCCCGTTCCACTACGAGTTCTTCAGGCTGCTCTTCTATATCTGAATCCGACCCAGAGGTCGCTTGCCATTCATAATAGTCTTCGATAAGCACTCCATCTACCATGTAACTGGGCATACTGGCCCCTTGTATGTATCCTGGAGGCTTCTGGGCCACGGTTTCGTTTATACTCGCCCGTGCCGCTACGAGTTCTTCATACTGATTCTGCATATAGGACTCACTGCCCACAACTGATTCATCTGGACCCAATGGTTGCTCATAATATTGTTGATCACTTACTTCTAGAGTATGGCTCTCCTGTGTGTTTTGATCATAAATTGAGTCGTCACGCCAGCTTTCTGCTCTCCAATAATACTGCTCATAGTCTGCTTCTTCTTGATTGACCCTTTGCTCATCTTCAGCATCGGAATCTGTATATACTGAATTCATACTACTGAGCTGTACCTGGACATTATCCTGAGCTTGTTGGCTGTGTACTGCCAGCGCTTGCTTCATCCTTTCTACCATTATCTGTTGTTCGGGAGTCAGTTGGCCCTGTGATATCATCTGTTCGGCCATGGCTATAGTGCTTTCTGCTGCAGACCAACAATCTGGATCATTCAATAGATCTTGTGCAACTCTAGCACTTTCTGACTCCAAATTTGTATGTGAATTATGCATAGCAGCACACTGTTCTTCTGACTGACTTTCTGACTCGTACTCACTATCAGAGGAGTAGCCTTCAGCATCTTCTGTAAGTTGGCATACTGGGATTATATCAATTTGCCTTTTCTCATCTGGCATACCTCCCTGTGCAATGATTTCACCATACTCTTCTGTCATGAACATTTGCAATTTTCGCTCCACCAACACGAGGTCGAATGACAGGTTTTTCTTGTGTTCCTCAGACCACTCGATTATGTTATCATTGACTTCTTCAAGCTTGATTTTGATATGTATCTGCTGTTGCTTAATAAGCTTTAACCGAGTGTCTAGATCTACTTCTTCATGCTTCGAAAACTGATAACCACCTTGCAACCACTTCACCTTGGTGGCCCAGAGAGCTCTTCTGTCATCTTCAAAATCAAACCATTGGGCCAAAATTTTGTATTTTTCGGCATAAAAATCTTCAATTCGCCGTTTTTCGGCCTCAAAATCAGTTTTGTCGGCTTCTTTCTGCTCAATTCGCCGTTTTTCGGCCTGAAAATCAGTTTTTTCTACTTCTTTCTGCTCGTTTTCCAGTTTTTTCGCATAAAAATTCTGATTTTGCCGTTTTTCGGCCTCATTTTTGGACCAGTGAGTCAAATTCTTGTGTTTTTCAGCATAAAACTGCTCATTTTGCAGTTTTTCGGCCTCTTTTTCAGGCCTATCCACACTTTTGTGCTCATTTTTCACTTTTCCAGCACCTTTCTTCTTTTTACCCATCCTACTTTGCCCAGGACTCCCTCACTCGGGGGTCATTACGCACCAGCCGAGGAGTTTGCTCTGATACCAAGTGTGACGACGACCTCTCGGTGCCGTCTTTGGGTAGGCAACACCCACCCTATGGAGCCTGCCTCATGAGGGATCACCCTCTATTCGGTAGCCCCACAGCAATGCGGAAGCGTTTTTGGAGGTAACACGGAACGCGACACGGAACGCGTCACGGAAAACCGCAGGTAACACGTAACGGGCAAGGTAACACGACACGGAAATGAGGTAACTCGATTTGTATATTATGAAGTGCAACGAAGGCACGAGAATAATTACAAGAAGCCAAGAAGGCTAGAGGGACGAGAAAATCACAGACAGAGGGTGGACGCTATCAACTTGCATACCACGACGCCATCATGTGGGTGAGGGAGGAGTACTACCCTCATAGGTGTTTTCGGCTCCAACGGCAAGGCATACCTACAAAGCCCGAAATTTTCCTTGGGGGGGGGGGGGGGGAATGGCACCTCGCGACATGGCGTGTTGAGGGGGGGAGGGGGGGCCGAATTTTGGAGGGGGGGGGGGGGGGGCGCCGAATTTTGAAGGTGGGGGGGGGGGAGGGGGGGGGGGCGAAATTTTGAGGGGGGGTGGGGGGGGGGGAGGGGGGGGGGGCCGAATTTTTGAGGGGGGGGGGGGGGGAGGGGGGGGGGCGAAATTTTGAGGGGGGGTGGGGGGGGGGGGAGGGGGGGGGGGCCGAATTTTTGAGGCGGGGGGGGGGGGGAGGGGGGGGGCCGAAATTTTGAGGGGGGGTGGGGGGGGGGGGGGAGGGGGGGGGGGGTTGGTGTGTGTAGAGAGGGGCCGAATTTTGAAGGGGGGGGGGGGGGAGGGGGGGGGCGAATTTTTGAGGGGGGGTGGGGGGGGGGGGAAGGGGTGGTGTGGTGTGGTGTGTGTTGAGAGGGGGGGGGGAGGGGGGGGGGGGGCGAATTTTGGAGGGGGGGTAGGGGTGGTGTGGTGTGGTGTGTGTTGGGGGGGGGGGGGAGGGGGGCAGAATTTTTGAGGGGGCGTCATGGTGGGTGGGTGGGTGTGTTAAGGGGAGGGGAGCACCCCCCCCCCCCTCAAAAATCCCCCCCCCCCAACACACACCACACCACACCACCCCTCCCCCCCCCCTCCAAATTTTGCCCCCCCCCCAAAAAAATTGCCCCCCCCCTCAACACACACCACACCACACCACCCCTCCCCCCCCCTCCAAAATTCGCCCCCCCCCCCCCCCTCAAAAATCCCCCCCCCCTCAACACACACCACACCACACCACACCAACCCTCCCCTTCCCCCCTCCAAATTTCGCCTTCCCCTCAACACACACCACCCCACCCCTCCCCCCCCCCCAAAAATTCGCCCCCCCCGTCCAAATTTCGCCCCTTCCCCCCCCAAAAATTCGCCCCCCCCTCAACACACACCAAACCACACCACCTCTCCCCCCCCCTCAAAAATCCCCCCCCCCCTCAACACACACCACACCACCCCTCCCCTTCCCCCCCTCCAAATTTCGCCCCCCCTCAACACACACCACCCCACCCCTCCCCCCCCCGCCCCCAAAAAATTCGCCCCCCCCCCAACACACACCACCCCACCCCCCCCCCCAACACACACCACACAACCCCTCCCCCCCCCTCAAAAATTCCCCGCCCCCCCCTCAACACACACCACACCACCCCTCCCCCCCCCCCTCAAAAATCCCCCCCCCCCCCTCAACACACACCACACCACACCACCCCTCCCCCCCCCCTCCAAATTTTGCCCCCCCCCCCCCCCAAAAAAAAATTGGGCCCCCCTCTCAACACACACCACACCACACCACCCCTCCCCCCCCCTCCAAAATTCGCCCCCCCCCCCCCCCCCCTTCAACACACACCACCCCACCCCCCCCCTCAACACACACCACACCACCCCTCCCCCCCCCCCTCAACACACACCACACCACCCCTCCCCTTCCCCCCCTCGAAATTTCGCCCCCCCCTCAACACACACCACCCCACCCCTCCCCCCCCCGCCCCAAAAATTCGCCCCCCCTCCAAATTTTGCCCCTTCCCCCCCCCAAAAATTCGCCTCCCCCCTCAACACACACCACACCACACCACCGCTCCCCCCCCCTCCAAAATTCGCCCCCCCCCCCCCCCAAAAATTTCCCACCCCTCCCCCCTCAACACACACCACCCCACCCCCCCCCCCCAACACACACCACACCACCCCTCCCCCCCCCCCTCAACACACACCACCCCACCCCTCCCCCCCCCCCCCCCGCCCCCAAAAAATTCGCCCCCCCCCCCCCCAACACACACCACTCCACCCCCCCCCCCCAAAAAAATTCGGCCACCCCCCTCAACACACACCACACCACACCACACCACCCCTCCCCCCCCCCAAAAATTCGCCCCCCCCCTCAATACACACCTCCCCACCCTTCCCCCCCCCCCCCCTCAACACACACCACACCACACCACACCACCCCTCCCCTTCCTTCCCTCCAAATTTCACCCCCCCCTCAACACACCCCACCCCACCCCTCCCCCCCCCCTCCAAATTTCGCCCCTTCTCCCCCCCAAAAATTCGCCCCCCCCCTCAACACACACCACACCACACCACCCCTCCCCCCCCCCCACCCCCCTCAACACACACCACCCCACCCCCAACACACACCACACCACCCCTCCCCCCCCCTCAAAAATTCCCCCCCCCCCCCTCAACACACAAAACACCACCCCTCCCCCCCCCCTCCAAATTTTGCCCCCCCCCCAAAAAATTGGCCCCCCCCTCAACACACACCACACCACACCACCCCTCCCCCCCCTCCAAAATTCGCCCCTCACCCCCCTCAACACACACCACCCCACACCTCCCCTCCCCCCCCCAAAAATTTCCCCCCCCCCCAACACACACCACCACATCCCCCCCCCCCCTCAACACACACCACACCACCCCTCCCCCCCCCTCAAAAATCCCCCCCCCCCCTCAACACACAAAACACCACCCCTCCCCCCCCCCCCCCAAAAATTTCCCCCCCCCCCAACACACACCACCACATCCCCCCCCCCTCAACACACACCACACCACCCCTCCCCCCCCCTCAAAAATCCCCCCCCCCCCTCAACACACAAAACACCACCCCTCCCCCCCCCCCCCTCAAAAATCCCCCCCCCCCAACACACACCACACGACACCACCCCTCCCCCCCCCCCCTCCAAATTTTGCCCCCCCCCCTCCCCTCCCCCCCCCCCCTCCAAATTTTGCCCCCCCCCCCCAAAAATTCGCACCCCCCCCCCCTCAATACACACCTCCCCACCCCCCCCCTCAACAAACACCACACCACCCCTCCCCCCCACTCAAAAATCCCCCCCCCCCTCAACACACACCACACCACACCACCCCTCCCCCCCCCCCCAAAAATTCCCCCCCCCCCCCCTCAACGCACACCACCCCACCCCCCCCCCTCAAAAATTCCCCGCCCCCCCCTCAACACACACCACACCACCCCACCCCCCCCCTCAAAAATCCCCTCCCCCCTCAACACACACCACACCACACCACCCCTCCCCCCCCCCCCTCAACACACACCACACCACACCACCCCTCCCCCCCCCCCTCCAAATTTTGCCCCCCCCCCCCCCCCCCTCAACACACACCACACCACCCCTCCCCCCCCCCCCTCAAAAATCCCCCCCCCCCCCCAACACACACCACACCACCCCTCCCCTTCCCCCCCTCGAAATTTCGCCCCCCCCCTCAACACACACCACCCCACCCCTCCCCCCCCGCCCCCAAAAAATTCGCCCCCCCCCCCAACACACACCACCCCACCCCCCCCCCCCCCCAACACACACCACACAACCCCTCCCCCCCCCCTCAAAAATTCCCCGCCCCCCCCTCAACACACACCACACCACCCCTCCCCCCCCCCCTCAAAAATCCCCCCCCCCCCCCTCAACACACACCACACCACACCACCCCTCCCCCCCCCCCTCCAAATTTTGCCCCCCCCCCCCCCCCAAAAAAAAATTGGGCCCCCCTCTCAACACACACCACACCACACCACCCCTCCCCCCCCCTCCAAAATTCGCCCCCCCCCCCCCCCCCTTCAACACACACCACCCCACCCCCCCCCCTCAACACACACCACACCACCCCTCCCCCCCCCCCCTCAACACACACCACACCACCCCTCCCCTTCCCCCCCTCGAAATTTCGCCCCCCCCTCAACACACACCACCCCACCCCTCCCCCCCCCGCCCCAAAAATTCGCCCCCCCTCCAAATTTTGCCCCTTCCCCCCCCCAAAAATTCGCCTCCCCCCTCAACACACACCACACCACACCACCGCTCCCCCCCCTCAAAAATTCGCCCCCCCCCCCCAAAAATTTCCCACCCCTCCCCCCTCAACACACACCACCCCACCCCCCCCCCCAACACACACCACACCACCCCTCCCCCCCCCCTCAACACACACCACCCCACCCCTCCCCCCCCCCCCCCGCCCCCAAAAAATTCGCCCCCACCCCCCCAACACACACCACTCCACCCCCCCCCCCCCCCAAAAAAATTCGGCCACCCCCCTCAACACACACCACACCACACCACACCACCCCTCCCCCCCCCCAAAAATTCGCCCCCCCCCCCTCAATACACACCTCTCCACCCTTCCCCCCCCCCCCTCAACACACACCACACCACACCACACCACCCCTCCCCTTCCCCCCCTCCAAATTTCGCCCCCCCCTCAACACACACCACCCCACCCCTCCCCCCCCCCCTTCCAAATTTCGCCCCTTCTCCCCCCCAAAAATTCGCCCCCCCCCTCAACACACACCACACCACACCACCCATCCCCCCCCCCCCACCCCCCTCAACACACACCACCCCACCCCCCCCCCCCCAACACACACCACACCACCCCTCCCCCCCCCCTCAAAAATTCCCCCCCCCCCCCCCTCAACACACAAAACACCACCCCTCCCCCCCCCCTCCAAATTTTGCCCCCCCCCCCCAAAAAATTGGCCCCCCCCTCAACACACACCACACCACACCACCCCTCCCCCCCCTCCAAAATTCGCCCCTCACCCCCCTCAACACACACCACCCCACACCTCCCCTCCCCCCCCCCAAAAATTCCCCCCCCCCCCCCCCCCAAAAATTCCCCCCCCCCCCCCCCCAACACACACCACCACATCCCCCCCCCCTCAACACACACCACACCACCCCTCCCCCCCCCTCAAAAATCCCCCCCCCCCCCCTCAACACACAAAACACCACCCCTCCCCCCCCCCCTCAAAAATCCCCCCCCCCCAACACACACCACACCACACCACCCCTCCCCCCCCCCCTCCAAATTTTGCCCCCCCCCCTCCCCTCCCCCCCCCCCCCCTCCAAATTTTGCCCCCCCCCTCCCCTCCCCCCCCCCCCCTCCAAATTTGGCCCCCCCCCCCCCCCAAAAATTCGCACCCCTCCCCCTCAATACACACCTCCCCACCCCCCCCTCAACAAACACCACACCACCCCTCCCCCCCCCTCAAAAATCCCCCCCCCCCCTCAACACACACCACACCACACCACCCCTCCCCCCCCCCCCCCAAAAATTCCCCCCCCCCCCCCTCAACACACACCACCCCACCCCCCCCCCCCCTCAAAAATCCCCTCCCCCCTCAACACACACCACACCACACCACCCCTCCCCCCCCCCCCTCAACACACACCACACCACACCACCCCTCCCCCCCCGCCCTCCAAATTTTGCCCCCCCCCCCCCCCTCAACACACACCACACCACCCCTCCCCCCCCCCCTCAAAAATCCCCCCCCCCCCAACACACACCACACCACCCCTCCCCTTCCCCCCCTCGAAATTTCGCCCCCCCCTCAACACACACCACCCCACCCCTCCCCCCCCGCCCCAAAAATTCACCCCCCCTCCAAATTTTGCCCCTTCCCCCCCCCAAAAATTCGCCCCCCCCCTCAACACACACCACACCACACCACCGCTCCCCCCCCCCCTCCAAAATTCGCCCCCCCCCCCCCCCAAAATTTCCCACCCCTTCCCCCTCAACACACACCACCCCACCCCCCCCCCCCCAACACACACCACACCACCCCTCCCCCCCCCTCAACACACACCACACCACCCCTCCCCTTCCCCCCCACCAAATTCCGCCCCCCCCTCAACACACACCACCCCACCCCTCCCCCCCCCCCCCCCCCCGCCCCCAAAAAATTCGCCCCCCCCCCCCCCCAACACACACCACCCCACCCCCCCCCCCCCAAAAAAATTCGGCCACCCCCCTCAACACACACCACACCACACCACACCACACCACCCCTCCCCTTCCCCCCCTCCAAATTTCGCCTTCCCCTCAACACACACCACCCCACCCCTCCCCCCCCCCAAAAAATTCGCCCCCCCGTCCAAATTTCGCCCCTTCCCCCCCCCAAAAATTCGCCCCCCCCCTTCAACACACACCACGCCACACCACCCCTCCCCACCCCCGCCCCCCCCTCAACACACACCACCCCACACCACCCCTCCCCCCCCCCCCCCCTCAACACACACCACACCACCCCTCTCCCCCCCTCAAGAATCCCCCCCCCCCCCCCTCAACACACACCACTCCACCCCTCCCCTTCCCCCCCTTCAAATTTCGCCCCCCCCCTCAACACACACCACCCCACCCCTCCCCCGCCTCCGCCCCCAAAAAATTCGCCCCCCCCCCCCCAACACACACCACCCCACCCCCCCTCAACACACAAAACACCACCCCCTCCCCCCCCCCCCCTCCACGTCGCGTCATGGAGGGCGTCATGGAGGGTGGGTGGGTGTGTTAAGGGGAGGGGAGCACGTCGCGTCGTGTCAGGCCATGGGGCGCGGGGGGGGGGGGGGGCATTGCGTTGGGTGGGTGTGTGTGTTAAGGGGAGGGTGGCACATCGCATCGTGTCGTGTCATGGGGGGGCGGGGAGGGGGGGGATCCCATGGGGGGGGATGCGCGTCGCATCGTGTCATGTCATCGGGGGGGGGGGGGGGGGTGCGTCGCATCATGTCGTGTCGTGGGTGGGGGGGCTGGGGTGGGGATGTCATGGGGGGGGGGGGGCGCGGCACGTCGCGACATGGTGTGGTGTGTGTTGAGGGGGGAAGGGGGGGGCGCGTCGTGTCGTGTCGTGTCATGGCGGGGCGCGTCGCGTCGCATCGTGTCATGGGGGCTGGGGGGGATGTCATGGGGGGGCCGAATTTTTGAGGGGGGGGAGGGGGGGGGGGTGGTGTGTGTTGAGGGGGGAGGCGAATTTTTGAGGGGGGGACGTCATGGGGGGGGCGCATCGCGTCGTGTCGTGTCATGGGGGATGGGGGGATGTCATGGGGGGGGGAGGGGGGTTGTCATGTTATGTTGGGGAGGGGGCGCGTCGCGTCATGTCGGGGCATGGTGGGGGGGAGGGGGCATCGCGACACCCCGCGTCACCCCCCACGACACGGCACACCCCCCCACCCCACCCCACCGCACCCCCCTACGACGCGGCGCCTCCCCCCCACCCCACCTCGAAAAACCCCGCTCCATCCACAGCACCCCACCACTCCTCCAAAAACCAGGCTCGACCCACCGTGCCCCGCCTCACTCCCCCACGACACGGCGCACCCTCCACCCCACCGCACCCCCCCACGATGCCCCCCGCACCCCACCTCCAGAAACCCCGCTCCCTCCACACCACCCCACCACGCCTCCGAAAACCACGCTCGACCCACCCCACCTCGCGTGAGCCCCCCCACGACACGGCACACCCCCCACACCCCACCGCACCCCCCCACGACACGGCGCACCCCCCCACCCCCCCTCACCCCACGTCGAAAAACCCCGCTCGACCCACCCAACCCCGCGTCACTCCCCCATGACACGGCACACCCCCCCACCCCACCGCACCCCCCACGACGCCCCCCCCCCCCGCACCCCACCTCGAAAAACCCCGCTCCCTCCACGCCACACCACAAATGCCTCCGAAAACCCCGCTCGACCCACCCCACCCCGCGTCACCCCCCCACGACATGGCGCACCCCCCACCCCACCGCACCCCCCATCGACGCCGCCCCGCACCCCACATCGAAAAACCCCGCTCCCTCCATACCACCCCACCACGCCTCCGAAAACCCCGCTCGACCCACCCCACCTCGCGTCAGTCCCCCACGACACGGCACACCCCCCACACCCCACCTCCGAAAACCCCGCTCGACCCACCCCACCTCGCGTCAGCCCCCCACGACACGGCACACCCCCCACACCCCACCGCACCCCCCCACGACGCGGCGCATATCCCCCCCCCCCCCGCACCCCACCTCGAAAAACCCCACTCGACCCACCCAACCCCGCGTCACTCCCCCAGGACACGGCGCACCCCCCCACGACGCGGCGCATATCCCCCCCTCCCCCCGCACCCCACCTCGAAAAACCCCGCTCGACCCACCCCACCCCGCGTCACCCCCCCACGACCCGGCGCACCCCCCCACCCCACCGCACCCCCCCACGACGCCCCCCCCGCACCCCACCTCGAAAAACCCCGCTCCCTCCACGCCACACCACCACGCCTCCGAAAACCCCGCTCGACCCACCCCACCCCGCGTCTCCCCCCCACGACACGGCGCACCCCCCCACCCCACCGCACCCCCCCACGACGCCCCCCCGCACCCCACCTCGAAAAACCGCGCTCCCTCCACAGCACCCCACCTCTCCTCCAAAAACCCCGCTCGACCACCCCCACCCCGCGTCACCCCCCACGACGCCCCCCCGCACCCCACCTCGAAAAACCCCGCTCCCTCCACAGCACCCCACCTCTCCTCCAAAAACCCCGCTTGACCACCCCAACCCCGCGTCACTCCCCCATGACACGGCGCACCCCCCCACCCCACCGCACCCCCCCACGACGCCCCCCCGCACCCCACCTCGAAAAACCGCGCTCCCTCCACAGCACCCCACCTCTCCTCCAAAAACCCCGCTTGACCACCCCAACCCCGCGTCACTCCCCCATGACACGGCGCACCCCCCCACCCCACCGCACCCCCCCACGACGCCCCCCCGCACCCCACCTCGAAAAACCGCGCTCCCTCCACAGCACCCCACCTCTCCTCCCAAAACCCCGCTCGACCACCCCCACCCCGCGTCACCCCCCACGACGCCCCCCCGCACCCCACCTCGAAAAACCCCGCTCCCTCCACAGCACCCCACCTCTCCTCCAAAAACCCCGCTTGACCACCCCAACCCCGCGTCACTCCCCCATGACACGGCGCACCCCCCCACCCCACCGCACCCCCCCACGACGCCCCCCCGCACCCCACCTCGAAAAACCGCGCTCCCTCCACAGCACCCCACCTCTCCTCCCAAAACCCCGCTCGACCACCCCCACCCCGCGTCACCCCCCACGACGCCCCCCCGCACCCCACCTCGAAAAACCCCGCTCCCTCCACAGCACCCCACCTCTCCTCCAAAAACCCCGCTTGACCACCCCAACCCCGCGTC
>NC_141150.1:148031618-148041618 GCF_053477565.2 Lygodium microphyllum | reverse complement strand
GGGGGGCGAATTTTTGAGGGGGGGTGGGGGGGGGGGGAAGGGGTGGTGTGGTGTGGTGTGTGTTGAGAGGGGGGGGGAGGGGGGGGGGGCGAATTTTGGAGGGGGGGTAGGGGTGGTGTGGTGTGGTGTGTGTTGGGGGGGGGGGAGGGGGGCAGAATTTTTGAGGGGGCGTCATGGTGGGTGGGTGGGTGTGTTAAGGGGAGGGGAGCACCCCCCCCCCCCCCCTCAAAAATCCCCCCCCCCCAACACACACCACACCACACCACCCCTCCCCCCCCCCTCCAAATTTTGCCCCCCCCCCAAAAAAATTGCCCCCCCCCCTCAACACACACCACACCACACCACCCCTCCCCCCCCCTCCAAAATTCGCCCCCCCCCCCCCCTCAAAAATCCCCCCCCCCTCAACACACACCACACCACACCACACCAACCCTCCCCTTCCCCCCTCCAAATTTCGCCTTCCCCTCAACACACACCACCCCACCCCTCCCCCCCCCCCAAAAATTCGCCCCCCCCGTCCAAATTTCGCCCCTTCCCCCCCCAAAAATTCGCCCCCCCCTCAACACACACCAAACCACACCACCTCTCCCCCCCCCTCAAAAATCCCCCCCCCCCTCAACACACACCACACCACCCCTCCCCTTCCCCCCCTCCAAATTTCGCCCCCCCTCAACACACACCACCCCACCCCTCCCCCCCCCGCCCCCAAAAAATTCGCCCCCCCCCCCAACACACACCACCCCACCCCCCCCCCCAACACACACCACACAACCCCTCCCCCCCCCCTCAAAAATTCCCCGCCCCCCCCTCAACACACACCACACCACCCCTCCCCCCCCCCCTCAAAAATCCCCCCCCCCCCCTCAACACACACCACACCACACCACCCCTCCCCCCCCCCTCCAAATTTTGCCCCCCCCCCCCCCCAAAAAAAAATTGGGCCCCCCTCTCAACACACACCACACCACACCACCCCTCCCCCCCCCTCCAAAATTCGCCCCCCCCCCCCCCCCCTTCAACACACACCACCCCACCCCCCCCCTCAACACACACCACACCACCCCTCCCCCCCCCCCTCAACACACACCACACCACCCCTCCCCTTCCCCCCCTCGAAATTTCGCCCCCCCCTCAACACACACCACCCCACCCCTCCCCCCCCCGCCCCAAAAATTCGCCCCCCCTCCAAATTTTGCCCCTTCCCCCCCCCAAAAATTCGCCTCCCCCCTCAACACACACCACACCACACCACCGCTCCCCCCCCCTCCAAAATTCGCCCCCCCCCCCCCCCAAAAATTTCCCACCCCTCCCCCCTCAACACACACCACCCCACCCCCCCCCCCCAACACACACCACACCACCCCTCCCCCCCCCCCTCAACACACACCACCCCACCCCTCCCCCCCCCCCCCCCCGCCCCCAAAAAATTCGCCCCCCCCCCCCCCAACACACACCACTCCACCCCCCCCCCCAAAAAAATTCGGCCACCCCCCTCAACACACACCACACCACACCACACCACCCCTCCCCCCCCCCAAAAATTCGCCCCCCCCCTCAATACACACCTCCCCACCCTTCCCCCCCCCCCCCCCCTCAACACACACCACACCACACCACACCACCCCTCCCCTTCCTTCCCTCCAAATTTCGCCCCCCCCTCAACACACCCCACCCCACCCCTCCCCCCCCCCCTCCAAATTTCGCCCCTTCTCCCCCCCAAAAATTCGCCCCCCCCCTCAACACACACCACACCACACCACCCCTCCCCCCCCCCCACCCCCCTCAACACACACCACCCCACCCCCAACACACACCACACCACCCCTCCCCCCCCCTCAAAAATTCCCCCCCCCCCTCAACACACAAAACACCACCCCTCCCCCCCCCTCCAAATTTTGCCCCCCCCCCAAAAAATTGGCCCCCCCCTCAACACACACCACACCACACCACCCCTCCCCCCCCTCCAAAATTCGCCCCTCACCCCCCTCAACACACACCACCCCACACCTCCCCTCCCCCCCCCAAAAATTTCCCCCCCCCCCAACACACACCACCACATCCCCCCCCCCCTCAACACACACCACACCACCCCTCCCCCCCCCTCAAAAATCCCCCCCCCCCTCAACACACAAAACACCACCCCTCCCCCCCCCCCCCAAAAATTTCCCCCCCCCCCAACACACACCACCACATCCCCCCCCCCTCAACACACACCACACCACCCCTCCCCCCCCCCTCAAAAATCCCCCCCCCCCTCAACACACAAAACACCACCCCTCCCCCCCCCCCCCTCAAAAATCCCCCCCCCCAACACACACCACACGACACCACCCCTCCCCCCCCCCCCTCCAAATTTTGCCCCCCCCCCTCCCCTCCCCCCCCCCCCCTCCAAATTTTGCCCCCCCCCCCCAAAAATTCGCACCCCCCCCCCCTCAATACACACCTCCCCACCCCCCCCCTCAACAAACACCACACCACCCCTCCCCCCCACTCAAAAATCCCCCCCCCCCTCAACACACACCACACCACACCACCCCTCCCCCCCCCCCCAAAAATTCCCCCCCCCCCCCCCTCAACGCACACCACCCCACCCCCCCCCCTCAAAAATTCCCCGCCCCCCCCTCAACACACACCACACCACCCCACCCCCCCCCTCAAAAATCCCCTCCCCCCTCAACACACACCACACCACACCACCCCTCCCCCCCCCCCCTCAACACACACCACACCACACCACCCCTCCCCCCCCCCCTCCAAATTTTGCCCCCCCCCCCCCCCCCTCAACACACACCACACCACCCCTCCCCCCCCCCCCTCAAAAATCCCCCCCCCCCCAACACACACCACACCACCCCTCCCCTTCCCCCCCTCGAAATTTCGCCCCCCCCTCAACACACACCACCCCACCCCTCCCCCCCCGCCCCCAAAAAATTCGCCCCCCCCCAACACACACCACCCCACCCCCCCCCCCCCCCCCAACACACACCACACAACCCCTCCCCCCCCCTCAAAAATTCCCCGCCCCCCCCTCAACACACACCACACCACCCCTCCCCCCCCCCCCTCAAAAATCCCCCCCCCCCCCCTCAACACACACCACACCACACCACCCCTCCCCCCCCCCCTCCAAATTTTGCCCCCCCCCCCCCCCCAAAAAAAAATTGGGCCCCCCTCTCAACACACACCACACCACACCACCCCTCCCCCCCCCTCCAAAATTCGCCCCCCCCCCCCCCCCCTTCAACACACACCACCCCACCCCCCCCCCTCAACACACACCACACCACCCCTCCCCCCCCCCCTCAACACACACCACACCACCCCTCCCCTTCCCCCCCTCGAAATTTCGCCCCCCCCTCAACACACACCACCCCACCCCTCCCCCCCCCGCCCCAAAAATTCGCCCCCCCTCCAAATTTTGCCCCTTCCCCCCCCCAAAAATTCGCCTCCCCCCTCAACACACACCACACCACACCACCGCTCCCCCCCCTCCAAAATTCGCCCCCCCCCCCCAAAAATTTCCCACCCCTCCCCCCTCAACACACACCACCCCACCCCCCCCCCAACACACACCACACCACCCCTCCCCCCCCCCTCAACACACACCACCCCACCCCTCCCCCCCCCCCCCCCCGCCCCCAAAAAATTCGCCCCCCCCCCCCCCCAACACACACCACTCCACCCCCCCCCCCCCAAAAAAATTCGGCCACCCCCCTCAACACACACCACACCACACCACACCACCCCTCCCCCCCCCCAAAAATTCGCCCCCCCCCCCCTCAATACACACCTCTCCACCCTTCCCCCCCCCCCCTCAACACACACCACACCACACCACACCACCCCTCCCCTTCCCCCCCTCCAAATTTCGCCCCCCCCTCAACACACACCACCCCACCCCTCCCCCCCCCCCTTCCAAATTTCGCCCCTTCTCCCCCCCAAAAATTCGCCCCCCCCCTCAACACACACCACACCACACCACCCATCCCCCCCCCCCACCCCCCTCAACACACACCACCCCACCCCCCCCCCCCAACACACACCACACCACCCCTCCCCCCCCCTCAAAAATTCCCCCCCCCCCCCCTCAACACACAAAACACCACCCCTCCCCCCCCCCTCCAAATTTTGCCCCCCCCCCCCAAAAAATTGGCCCCCCCCTCAACACACACCACACCACACCACCCCTCCCCCCCCTCCAAAATTCGCCCCTCACCCCCCTCAACACACACCACCCCACACCTCCCCTCCCCCCCCCAAAAATTCCCCCCCCCCCCCCCCCAAAAATTCCCCCCCCCCCCCCCCCCCAACACACACCACCACATCCCCCCCCCCTCAACACACACCACACCACCCCTCCCCCCCCCTCAAAAATCCCCCCCCCCCCCTCAACACACAAAACACCACCCCTCCCCCCCCCCCTCAAAAATCCCCCCCCCCCAACACACACCACACCACACCACCCCTCCCCCCCCCCCTCCAAATTTTGCCCCCCCCCCTCCCCTCCCCCCCCCCCCCCCTCCAAATTTGGCCCCCCCCCCCCCCCAAAAATTCGCACCCCTCCCCCTCAATACACACCTCCCCACCCCCCCCTCAACAAACACCACACCACCCCTCCCCCCCCTCAAAAATCCCCCCCCCCCCTCAACACACACCACACCACACCACCCCTCCCCCCCCCCCCCCAAAAATTCCCCCCCCCCCCCCTCAACACACACCACCCCACCCCCCCCCCCCCTCAAAAATCCCCTCCCCCCTCAACACACACCACACCACACCACCCCTCCCCCCCCCCCCTCAACACACACCACACCACACCACCCCTCCCCCCCCGCCCTCCAAATTTTGCCCCCCCCCCCCCCCTCAACACACACCACACCACCCCTCCCCCCCCCCCTCAAAAATCCCCCCCCCCCCAACACACACCACACCACCCCTCCCCTTCCCCCCCTCGAAATTTCGCCCCCCCCTCAACACACACCACCCCACCCCTCCCCCCCCGCCCCAAAAATTCACCCCCCCTCCAAATTTTGCCCCTTCCCCCCCCCAAAAATTCGCCCCCCCCCTCAACACACACCACACCACACCACCGCTCCCCCCCCCCCTCCAAAATTCGCCCCCCCCCCCCCCCAAAATTTCCCACCCCTTCCCCCTCAACACACACCACCCCACCCCCCCCCCCCCCCCAACACACACCACACCACCCCTCCCCCCCCCTCAACACACACCACACCACCCCTCCCCTTCCCCCCCACCAAATTCCGCCCCCCCCTCAACACACACCACCCCACCCCTCCCCCCCCCCCCCCCCCCGCCCCCAAAAAATTCGCCCCCCCCCCCCCCCCAACACACACCACCCCACCCCCCCCCCCCCAAAAAAATTCGGCCACCCCCCTCAACACACACCACACCACACCACACCACACCACCCCTCCCCTTCCCCCCCTCCAAATTTCGCCTTCCCCTCAACACACACCACCCCACCCCTCCCCCCCCCCAAAAAATTCGCCCCCCCGTCCAAATTTCGCCCCTTCCCCCCCCCAAAAATTCGCCCCCCCCCTTCAACACACACCACGCCACACCACCCCTCCCCACCCCCGCCCCCCCCTCAACACACACCACCCCACACCACCCCTCCCCCCCCCCCCCCCCTCAACACACACCACACCACCCCTCTCCCCCCCTCAAGAATCCCCCCCCCCCCCCCTCAACACACACCACTCCACCCCTCCCCTTCCCCCCCTTCAAATTTCGCCCCCCCCCTCAACACACACCACCCCACCCCTCCCCCGCCTCCGCCCCCAAAAAATTCGCCCCCCCCCCCCCAACACACACCACCCCACCCCCCCTCAACACACAAAACACCACCCCCTCCCCCCCCCCCCCTCCACGTCGCGTCATGGAGGGCGTCATGGAGGGTGGGTGGGTGTGTTAAGGGGAGGGGAGCACGTCGCGTCGTGTCAGGCCATGGGGCGCGGGGGGGGGGGGGGGCATTGCGTTGGGTGGGTGTGTGTGTTAAGGGGAGGGTGGCACATCGCATCGTGTCGTGTCATGGGGGGGCGGGGAGGGGGGGGATCCCATGGGGGGGGATGCGCGTCGCATCGTGTCATGTCATCGGGGGGGGGGGGGGGGGTGCGTCGCATCATGTCGTGTCGTGGGTGGGGGGGCTGGGGTGGGGATGTCATGGGGGGGGGGGGGCGCGGCACGTCGCGACATGGTGTGGTGTGTGTTGAGGGGGGAAGGGGGGGGCGCGTCGTGTCGTGTCGTGTCATGGCGGGGCGCGTCGCGTCGCATCGTGTCATGGGGGCTGGGGGGGATGTCATGGGGGGGCCGAATTTTTGAGGGGGGGGAGGGGGGGGGGTGGTGTGTGTTGAGGGGGGAGGCGAATTTTTGAGGGGGGGACGTCATGGGGGGGGCGCATCGCGTCGTGTCGTGTCATGGGGGATGGGGGGATGTCATGGGGGGGGGAGGGGGGTTGTCATGTTATGTTGGGGAGGGGGCGCGTCGCGTCATGTCGGGGCATGGTGGGGGGGAGGGGGCATCGCGACACCCCGCGTCACCCCCCACGACACGGCACACCCCCCCACCCCACCCCACCGCACCCCCCTACGACGCGGCGCCTCCCCCCCACCCCACCTCGAAAAACCCCGCTCCATCCACAGCACCCCACCACTCCTCCAAAAACCAGGCTCGACCCACCGTGCCCCGCCTCACTCCCCCACGACACGGCGCACCCTCCACCCCACCGCACCCCCCCACGATGCCCCCCGCACCCCACCTCCAGAAACCCCGCTCCCTCCACACCACCCCACCACGCCTCCGAAAACCACGCTCGACCCACCCCACCTCGCGTGAGCCCCCCCACGACACGGCACACCCCCCACACCCCACCGCACCCCCCCACGACACGGCGCACCCCCCCACCCCCCCTCACCCCACGTCGAAAAACCCCGCTCGACCCACCCAACCCCGCGTCACTCCCCCATGACACGGCACACCCCCCCACCCCACCGCACCCCCCACGACGCCCCCCCCCCCCGCACCCCACCTCGAAAAACCCCGCTCCCTCCACGCCACACCACAAATGCCTCCGAAAACCCCGCTCGACCCACCCCACCCCGCGTCACCCCCCCACGACATGGCGCACCCCCCACCCCACCGCACCCCCCATCGACGCCGCCCCGCACCCCACATCGAAAAACCCCGCTCCCTCCATACCACCCCACCACGCCTCCGAAAACCCCGCTCGACCCACCCCACCTCGCGTCAGTCCCCCACGACACGGCACACCCCCCACACCCCACCTCCGAAAACCCCGCTCGACCCACCCCACCTCGCGTCAGCCCCCCACGACACGGCACACCCCCCACACCCCACCGCACCCCCCCACGACGCGGCGCATATCCCCCCCCCCCCCGCACCCCACCTCGAAAAACCCCACTCGACCCACCCAACCCCGCGTCACTCCCCCAGGACACGGCGCACCCCCCCACGACGCGGCGCATATCCCCCCCTCCCCCCGCACCCCACCTCGAAAAACCCCGCTCGACCCACCCCACCCCGCGTCACCCCCCCACGACCCGGCGCACCCCCCCACCCCACCGCACCCCCCCACGACGCCCCCCCCGCACCCCACCTCGAAAAACCCCGCTCCCTCCACGCCACACCACCACGCCTCCGAAAACCCCGCTCGACCCACCCCACCCCGCGTCTCCCCCCCACGACACGGCGCACCCCCCCACCCCACCGCACCCCCCCACGACGCCCCCCCGCACCCCACCTCGAAAAACCGCGCTCCCTCCACAGCACCCCACCTCTCCTCCAAAAACCCCGCTCGACCACCCCCACCCCGCGTCACCCCCCACGACGCCCCCCCGCACCCCACCTCGAAAAACCCCGCTCCCTCCACAGCACCCCACCTCTCCTCCAAAAACCCCGCTTGACCACCCCAACCCCGCGTCACTCCCCCATGACACGGCGCACCCCCCCACCCCACCGCACCCCCCCACGACGCCCCCCCGCACCCCACCTCGAAAAACCGCGCTCCCTCCACAGCACCCCACCTCTCCTCCAAAAACCCCGCTTGACCACCCCAACCCCGCGTCACTCCCCCATGACACGGCGCACCCCCCCACCCCACCGCACCCCCCCACGACGCCCCCCCGCACCCCACCTCGAAAAACCGCGCTCCCTCCACAGCACCCCACCTCTCCTCCCAAAACCCCGCTCGACCACCCCCACCCCGCGTCACCCCCCACGACGCCCCCCCGCACCCCACCTCGAAAAACCCCGCTCCCTCCACAGCACCCCACCTCTCCTCCAAAAACCCCGCTTGACCACCCCAACCCCGCGTCACTCCCCCATGACACGGCGCACCCCCCCACCCCACCGCACCCCCCCACGACGCCCCCCCGCACCCCACCTCGAAAAACCGCGCTCCCTCCACAGCACCCCACCTCTCCTCCCAAAACCCCGCTCGACCACCCCCACCCCGCGTCACCCCCCACGACGCCCCCCCGCACCCCACCTCGAAAAACCCCGCTCCCTCCACAGCACCCCACCTCTCCTCCAAAAACCCCGCTTGACCACCCCAACCCCGCGTCACTCCCCCATGACACGGCGCACCCCCCCACGACGCCCCCCCCCGCACCCCACCTCGAAAAACCCCGCTCCCTCCACACCACCCCGCCACGCCTCCAAAAAACCGCGCTCGACCCACCCCACCCCGCGTCACGGCGCACCCCCCACCCCACCGCACCCCCCCACGACGCCCCCCCCCACCCCACCTCGAAAAACCGCGCTCCATCCACAGCACCCCACCTCTCCTCCAAAAACCCCGCTCGACCCACCCCACCCCGCGTCACCCCCCCACGACACGGCGCACCCCCCCACCCCACCGCACCCCCCCACGACGCCCCCCCCGCACCCCACCTCGAAAAACCCCGCTGCCTCCACGCCACACCACCACGCCTCCGAAACCCCGCTCGACCCGCGTCACCCCCCCACGACACGGCGCACCCCCCCACGACGCCCCCCCGCACCCCACCTCGAAAAACCCCGCTCCCTCCACAGCACCCTGCCACGCCTCCGAAAACCCCGCTCGACCCACCCCACCCCGCGTCACCCGCCACGACACGGCGCACCCCCCCACAACGCCCCCCCCCCCCCCCCCCCCCCCCGCACCCACCTCGAAAAACCCCGCTCGACCCACCCCACCCCGCGTCACCCCCCCCACGACACGGCGCACCCCCGCACCCCACCTCGAAAAACCCCGCTCCCTCCACAGCACCCCGCCACGCCTCCGAAAACCCCGCTCGACCCACCCCACCCCGCGTCACCCCCCACGACACGGCGCACCCCCCCACCCCACCGCACCCCCCACGACGCCCCCCCCGCACCCCACCTCGAAAAACCCCGCTCCCTCCAGGCCTCCGAAAACCCCGCTCGACCCACCCCACCCCGCGTCACCCCCCCACGACGCCCCCGCGCACCCCGCCTCGGAAAACCCGCTGCATCCACACCACCCCACCCCACCTCGAAAAACCCGCTGCATCCACACCACCCCACCCCGCGTCACGGCACACCCCACCGCACCCCCCCTCGACGCGGCGCATCCCCCCCGCACCCCACCTCGAAAAACCCCGCTCCATCCACACGACCCCGCCACGCCTCCAAAAACCCCGCTCGACCCAGCCCACCCCGCGTCACCCCCCCACGACACGGCGCACCCTCCACCCCACCGCACCCCCCGACGACGCGGCGTATCCCCCGCGCACCCCACCTCCAAAAACCCCGCTCGACCCACGGCACGTCACCTCACCCCCCCACGACATGGCACACCCTCCCTCCTAAGAAATCCCGCTCCGCTATGACACGGCACACACACCCCACTGCACACGACCCCCTCCCGCGACACGGAACCTTCCACCCCCCGACGGACCTCCTCAAGAAACCCCCCCACGACATGGCACCCCCCCGCGACATGGCACACCCTCCCTCC
>NC_141150.1:148014118-148021618 GCF_053477565.2 Lygodium microphyllum | reverse complement strand
CCCCCCCCAACACACACCACTCCACCCCCCCCCCCAAAAAAATTCGGCCACCCCCCTCAACACACACCACACCACACCACACCACCCCTCCCCCCCCCCAAAAATTCGCCCCCCCCCTCAATACACACCTCCCCACCCTTCCCCCCCCCCCCCCCCCTCAACACACACCACACCACACCACACCACCCCTCCCCTTCCTTCCCTCCAAATTTCGCCCCCCCCTCAACACACCCCACCCCACCCCTCCCCCCCCCCCTCCAAATTTCGCCCCTTCTCCCCCCCAAAAATTCGCCCCCCCCCTCAACACACACCACACCACACCACCCCTCCCCCCCCCCCACCCCCCTCAACACACACCACCCCACCCCCAACACACACCACACCACCCCTCCCCCCCCCTCAAAAATTCCCCCCCCCCCTCAACACACAAAACACCACCCCTCCCCCCCCCTCCAAATTTTGCCCCCCCCCCAAAAAATTGGCCCCCCCCTCAACACACACCACACCACACCACCCCTCCCCCCCCTCCAAAATTCGCCCCTCACCCCCCTCAACACACACCACCCCACACCTCCCCTCCCCCCCCCAAAAATTTCCCCCCCCCCCAACACACACCACCACATCCCCCCCCCCCTCAACACACACCACACCACCCCTCCCCCCCCCTCAAAAATCCCCCCCCCCCTCAACACACAAAACACCACCCCTCCCCCCCCCCCCCAAAAATTTCCCCCCCCCCCAACACACACCACCACATCCCCCCCCCCTCAACACACACCACACCACCCCTCCCCCCCCCCTCAAAAATCCCCCCCCCCCTCAACACACAAAACACCACCCCTCCCCCCCCCCCCCTCAAAAATCCCCCCCCCCAACACACACCACACGACACCACCCCTCCCCCCCCCCCCTCCAAATTTTGCCCCCCCCCCTCCCCTCCCCCCCCCCCCCTCCAAATTTTGCCCCCCCCCCCCAAAAATTCGCACCCCCCCCCCCTCAATACACACCTCCCCACCCCCCCCCTCAACAAACACCACACCACCCCTCCCCCCCACTCAAAAATCCCCCCCCCCCTCAACACACACCACACCACACCACCCCTCCCCCCCCCCCCAAAAATTCCCCCCCCCCCCCCCTCAACGCACACCACCCCACCCCCCCCCCTCAAAAATTCCCCGCCCCCCCCTCAACACACACCACACCACCCCACCCCCCCCCTCAAAAATCCCCTCCCCCCTCAACACACACCACACCACACCACCCCTCCCCCCCCCCCCTCAACACACACCACACCACACCACCCCTCCCCCCCCCCCTCCAAATTTTGCCCCCCCCCCCCCCCCCTCAACACACACCACACCACCCCTCCCCCCCCCCCCTCAAAAATCCCCCCCCCCCCAACACACACCACACCACCCCTCCCCTTCCCCCCCTCGAAATTTCGCCCCCCCCTCAACACACACCACCCCACCCCTCCCCCCCCGCCCCCAAAAAATTCGCCCCCCCCCAACACACACCACCCCACCCCCCCCCCCCCCCCCAACACACACCACACAACCCCTCCCCCCCCCTCAAAAATTCCCCGCCCCCCCCTCAACACACACCACACCACCCCTCCCCCCCCCCCCTCAAAAATCCCCCCCCCCCCCCTCAACACACACCACACCACACCACCCCTCCCCCCCCCCCTCCAAATTTTGCCCCCCCCCCCCCCCCAAAAAAAAATTGGGCCCCCCTCTCAACACACACCACACCACACCACCCCTCCCCCCCCCTCCAAAATTCGCCCCCCCCCCCCCCCCCTTCAACACACACCACCCCACCCCCCCCCCTCAACACACACCACACCACCCCTCCCCCCCCCCCTCAACACACACCACACCACCCCTCCCCTTCCCCCCCTCGAAATTTCGCCCCCCCCTCAACACACACCACCCCACCCCTCCCCCCCCCGCCCCAAAAATTCGCCCCCCCTCCAAATTTTGCCCCTTCCCCCCCCCAAAAATTCGCCTCCCCCCTCAACACACACCACACCACACCACCGCTCCCCCCCCTCCAAAATTCGCCCCCCCCCCCCAAAAATTTCCCACCCCTCCCCCCTCAACACACACCACCCCACCCCCCCCCCAACACACACCACACCACCCCTCCCCCCCCCCTCAACACACACCACCCCACCCCTCCCCCCCCCCCCCCCCGCCCCCAAAAAATTCGCCCCCCCCCCCCCCAACACACACCACTCCACCCCCCCCCCCCCAAAAAAATTCGGCCACCCCCCTCAACACACACCACACCACACCACACCACCCCTCCCCCCCCCCAAAAATTCGCCCCCCCCCCCCTCAATACACACCTCTCCACCCTTCCCCCCCCCCCCTCAACACACACCACACCACACCACACCACCCCTCCCCTTCCCCCCCTCCAAATTTCGCCCCCCCCTCAACACACACCACCCCACCCCTCCCCCCCCCCCTTCCAAATTTCGCCCCTTCTCCCCCCCAAAAATTCGCCCCCCCCCTCAACACACACCACACCACACCACCCATCCCCCCCCCCCACCCCCCTCAACACACACCACCCCACCCCCCCCCCCCAACACACACCACACCACCCCTCCCCCCCCCCTCAAAAATTCCCCCCCCCCCCCCTCAACACACAAAACACCACCCCTCCCCCCCCCCTCCAAATTTTGCCCCCCCCCCCCAAAAAATTGGCCCCCCCCTCAACACACACCACACCACACCACCCCTCCCCCCCCTCCAAAATTCGCCCCTCACCCCCCTCAACACACACCACCCCACACCTCCCCTCCCCCCCCCAAAAATTCCCCCCCCCCCCCCCCCAAAAATTCCCCCCCCCCCCCCCCCCCCAACACACACCACCACATCCCCCCCCCCTCAACACACACCACACCACCCCTCCCCCCCCCTCAAAAATCCCCCCCCCCCCCTCAACACACAAAACACCACCCCTCCCCCCCCCCCTCAAAAATCCCCCCCCCAACACACACCACACCACACCACCCCCTCCAAATTTGGCCCCCCCCCCCCCCCAAAAATTCGCACCCCTCCCCCTCAATACACACCTCCCCACCCCCCCCTCAACAAACACCACACCACCCCTCCCCCCCCTCAAAAATCCCCCCCCCCCCTCAACACACACCACACCACACCACCCCTCCCCCCCCCCCCCCAAAAATTCCCCCCCCCCCCCCTCAACACACACCACCCCACCCCCCCCCCCCCTCAAAAATCCCCTCCCCCCTCAACACACACCACACCACACCACCCCTCCCCCCCCCCCCTCAACACACACCACACCACACCACCCCTCCCCCCCCGCCCTCCAAATTTTGCCCCCCCCCCCCCCCTCAACACACACCACACCACCCCTCCCCCCCCCCCTCAAAAATCCCCCCCCCCCCAACACACACCACACCACCCCTCCCCTTCCCCCCCTCGAAATTTCGCCCCCCCCTCAACACACACCACCCCACCCCTCCCCCCCCGCCCCAAAAATTCACCCCCCCTCCAAATTTTGCCCCTTCCCCCCCCCAAAAATTCGCCCCCCCCCTCAACACACACCACACCACACCACCGCTCCCCCCCCCCCTCCAAAATTCGCCCCCCCCCCCCCCCAAAATTTCCCACCCCTTCCCCCTCAACACACACCACCCCACCCCCCCCCCCCCCCCAACACACACCACACCACCCCTCCCCCCCCCTCAACACACACCACACCACCCCTCCCCTTCCCCCCCACCAAATTCCGCCCCCCCCTCAACACACACCACCCCACCCCTCCCCCCCCCCCCCCCCCCGCCCCCAAAAAATTCGCCCCCCCCCCCCCCCCAACACACACCACCCCACCCCCCCCCCCCCAAAAAAATTCGGCCACCCCCCTCAACACACACCACACCACACCACACCACACCACCCCTCCCCTTCCCCCCCTCCAAATTTCGCCTTCCCCTCAACACACACCACCCCACCCCTCCCCCCCCCCAAAAAATTCGCCCCCCCGTCCAAATTTCGCCCCTTCCCCCCCCCAAAAATTCGCCCCCCCCCTTCAACACACACCACGCCACACCACCCCTCCCCACCCCCGCCCCCCCCTCAACACACACCACCCCACACCACCCCTCCCCCCCCCCCCCCCCTCAACACACACCACACCACCCCTCTCCCCCCCTCAAGAATCCCCCCCCCCCCCCCTCAACACACACCACTCCACCCCTCCCCTTCCCCCCCTTCAAATTTCGCCCCCCCCCTCAACACACACCACCCCACCCCTCCCCCGCCTCCGCCCCCAAAAAATTCGCCCCCCCCCCCCCAACACACACCACCCCACCCCCCCTCAACACACAAAACACCACCCCCTCCCCCCCCCCCCCTCCACGTCGCGTCATGGAGGGCGTCATGGAGGGTGGGTGGGTGTGTTAAGGGGAGGGGAGCACGTCGCGTCGTGTCAGGCCATGGGGCGCGGGGGGGGGGGGGGGCATTGCGTTGGGTGGGTGTGTGTGTTAAGGGGAGGGTGGCACATCGCATCGTGTCGTGTCATGGGGGGGCGGGGAGGGGGGGGATCCCATGGGGGGGGATGCGCGTCGCATCGTGTCATGTCATCGGGGGGGGGGGGGGGGGTGCGTCGCATCATGTCGTGTCGTGGGTGGGGGGGCTGGGGTGGGGATGTCATGGGGGGGGGGGGGCGCGGCACGTCGCGACATGGTGTGGTGTGTGTTGAGGGGGGAAGGGGGGGGCGCGTCGTGTCGTGTCGTGTCATGGCGGGGCGCGTCGCGTCGCATCGTGTCATGGGGGCTGGGGGGGATGTCATGGGGGGGCCGAATTTTTGAGGGGGGGGAGGGGGGGGGGTGGTGTGTGTTGAGGGGGGAGGCGAATTTTTGAGGGGGGGACGTCATGGGGGGGGCGCATCGCGTCGTGTCGTGTCATGGGGGATGGGGGGATGTCATGGGGGGGGGAGGGGGGTTGTCATGTTATGTTGGGGAGGGGGCGCGTCGCGTCATGTCGGGGCATGGTGGGGGGGAGGGGGCATCGCGACACCCCGCGTCACCCCCCACGACACGGCACACCCCCCCACCCCACCCCACCGCACCCCCCTACGACGCGGCGCCTCCCCCCCACCCCACCTCGAAAAACCCCGCTCCATCCACAGCACCCCACCACTCCTCCAAAAACCAGGCTCGACCCACCGTGCCCCGCCTCACTCCCCCACGACACGGCGCACCCTCCACCCCACCGCACCCCCCCACGATGCCCCCCGCACCCCACCTCCAGAAACCCCGCTCCCTCCACACCACCCCACCACGCCTCCGAAAACCACGCTCGACCCACCCCACCTCGCGTGAGCCCCCCCACGACACGGCACACCCCCCACACCCCACCGCACCCCCCCACGACACGGCGCACCCCCCCACCCCCCCTCACCCCACGTCGAAAAACCCCGCTCGACCCACCCAACCCCGCGTCACTCCCCCATGACACGGCACACCCCCCCACCCCACCGCACCCCCCACGACGCCCCCCCCCCCCGCACCCCACCTCGAAAAACCCCGCTCCCTCCACGCCACACCACAAATGCCTCCGAAAACCCCGCTCGACCCACCCCACCCCGCGTCACCCCCCCACGACATGGCGCACCCCCCACCCCACCGCACCCCCCATCGACGCCGCCCCGCACCCCACATCGAAAAACCCCGCTCCCTCCATACCACCCCACCACGCCTCCGAAAACCCCGCTCGACCCACCCCACCTCGCGTCAGTCCCCCACGACACGGCACACCCCCCACACCCCACCTCCGAAAACCCCGCTCGACCCACCCCACCTCGCGTCAGC
This sequence comes from Lygodium microphyllum, assembly GCF_053477565.2. Taxonomy (NCBI): domain Eukaryota; kingdom Viridiplantae; phylum Streptophyta; class Polypodiopsida; order Schizaeales; family Lygodiaceae; genus Lygodium; species Lygodium microphyllum. The sequence goes on along the minus strand of NC_141150.1, from coordinate 148,015,764 downwards.
CCCCCACGACACGGCACACCCCCCACACCCCACCGCACCCCCCCACGACGCGGCGCATATCCCCCCCCCCCCCGCACCCCACCTCGAAAAACCCCACTCGACCCACCCAACCCCGCGTCACTCCCCCAGGACACGGCGCACCCCCCCACGACGCGGCGCATATCCCCCCCTCCCCCCGCACCCCACCTCGAAAAACCCCGCTCGACCCACCCCACCCCGCGTCACCCCCCCACGACCCGGCGCACCCCCCCACCCCACCGCACCCCCCCACGACGCCCCCCCCGCACCCCACCTCGAAAAACCCCGCTCCCTCCACGCCACACCACCACGCCTCCGAAAACCCCGCTCGACCCACCCCACCCCGCGTCTCCCCCCCACGACACGGCGCACCCCCCCACCCCACCGCACCCCCCCACGACGCCCCCCCGCACCCCACCTCGAAAAACCGCGCTCCCTCCACAGCACCCCACCTCTCCTCCAAAAACCCCGCTCGACCACCCCCACCCCGCGTCACCCCCCACGACGCCCCCCCGCACCCCACCTCGAAAAACCCCGCTCCCTCCACAGCACCCCACCTCTCCTCCAAAAACCCCGCTTGACCACCCCAACCCCGCGTCACTCCCCCATGACACGGCGCACCCCCCCACCCCACCGCACCCCCCCACGACGCCCCCCCGCACCCCACCTCGAAAAACCGCGCTCCCTCCACAGCACCCCACCTCTCCTCCAAAAACCCCGCTTGACCACCCCAACCCCGCGTCACTCCCCCATGACACGGCGCACCCCCCCACCCCACCGCACCCCCCCACGACGCCCCCCCGCACCCCACCTCGAAAAACCGCGCTCCCTCCACAGCACCCCACCTCTCCTCCCAAAACCCCGCTCGACCACCCCCACCCCGCGTCACCCCCCACGACGCCCCCCCGCACCCCACCTCGAAAAACCCCGCTCCCTCCACAGCACCCCACCTCTCCTCCAAAAACCCCGCTTGACCACCCCAACCCCGCGTCACTCCCCCATGACACGGCGCACCCCCCCACCCCACCGCACCCCCCCACGACGCCCCCCCGCACCCCACCTCGAAAAACCGCGCTCCCTCCACAGCACCCCACCTCTCCTCCCAAAACCCCGCTCGACCACCCCCACCCCGCGTCACCCCCCACGACGCCCCCCCGCACCCCACCTCGAAAAACCCCGCTCCCTCCACAGCACCCCACCTCTCCTCCAAAAACCCCGCTTGACCACCCCAACCCCGCGTCACTCCCCCATGACACGGCGCACCCCCCCACGACGCCCCCCCCCGCACCCCACCTCGAAAAACCCCGCTCCCTCCACACCACCCCGCCACGCCTCCAAAAAACCGCGCTCGACCCACCCCACCCCGCGTCACGGCGCACCCCCCACCCCACCGCACCCCCCCACGACGCCCCCCCCCACCCCACCTCGAAAAACCGCGCTCCATCCACAGCACCCCACCTCTCCTCCAAAAACCCCGCTCGACCCACCCCACCCCGCGTCACCCCCCCACGACACGGCGCACCCCCCCACCCCACCGCACCCCCCCACGACGCCCCCCCCGCACCCCACCTCGAAAAACCCCGCTGCCTCCACGCCACACCACCACGCCTCCGAAACCCCGCTCGACC
>NC_141150.1:147997249-148002249 GCF_053477565.2 Lygodium microphyllum | reverse complement strand
TCCATGCCACTACACCCCCCCCACGACGCTGCGCATCCCCTGTGCACCCCATCTCGAAAAAGCCCGCTCGATCCACCCTGCCCCGCGTCACCCCCCCACGACACGGCACATCCCCCACCCCACCGCACCCCCCTACCACGCCCCCCGCACCCCACCTCGAAAACCCCGCTCCCTCCACACCACCCCACCACACCTCCGAAAACCCGCTCGACCCACCCCACCCCGCGTCACCCCCCCTCCCCCACGACACGACACCCCCCCCACCCCACTGCACCCCCCGACGACGCCCCCCTGCACCCCCCACGATGCCCCCCCGCACCCCACCTCAAAAAAACCCGCTCCCTCCACACCACCCCACCACGGCTCTGAAAACCCCGCTCGACCCACCCCACCCCGCGTCACCCCCCCACCCCACCGCACCCCCCGACGAGCCCCCCCGCACCCCCCCATGACGCCCCCCCGCACCCCACCACGAAAAACCCCGCTCCCTCCACACCACCCCACCACGGCTCCGAAAACCCCGCTCGACCCACCCCACCCCACGTCACCCCCCCACCCCACCGCACCCCCCGACGATGCCCCCCCGCACCCCACCTCAAAAAACCCCGCTCGACCCACCCCCCCACGACAAGGCACACCCCCCCACCCCACCGCACCCCCCGACGACGCCCCCCCGCACCCCACCTCGAAAAACCCTGCTCCCTCCACACCACCCCACCACGCCTCCGAAAACCCTGCTCGACCCACCCCACCCTGCGTCACCCCCCGCGACACGTCACACCCCCCCACCCCACTGCACCCCCGGACAACACCCCCCTGCACCCCACCTCGAAAAACCCCGCTTCATCCACACCACCCCACAACGCCTCCAAATCCCGCTCGACCCACCCCACCCCGCGTCACCCCCCGCGACACGGCACAACCCCCCACCCCACCGCACCCCCCCTCGATACGACGCATCCCCCCGCACCCCACCTCGAAAAACCCCGCTCCCTCCACACCACCCCACCACGGCTCCGAAAACCCCGCTCGACCCACCCCACCCCGCGTCACCCCCCGCACCCCCACACGGCACACCCCCCACCCCACCGCACCTCCGGATGACGTCACCCCCCCACCCCACCTCGAAAAACCCCGCTCCATCCCCACCATCCCCGTTTTCGGAGGCATGACATCCCCACCCCACCCCCCACCCATGACACAACATGACGCGACGCGCCCCCCCATGACATCCCCCCCACCCCCCATGACACAACGCGACGCGAAAAAACGCCCCCCGTCCCCCTTCCCCCCTCCACACACACCACACCATGTCGCGACGTGCCGCCCCCCCCCCCCCCCCCCCCCCCCCCCCCCCCCCCCCCCCATGACATCCCCACCCTAGCCCCCCCACCCATGACACGACACGAAGCGACGCGCCCCCCCATGACATCCCCCCCACCCCCCATGACACGACAAGACGCGACGCGTCCCCCCCATGACATCCCCCCCCAATGGCATCCCGCCCTCCCCGCCCCCCCATGACATGACACGACGCGACGTGCCCCCCTCTCCTTAACACACACACCCACCCACCATGACGCCCCCCCCAACACACACCACACCATGTCCCGACTCCCCTCCCCCGCCCCATGACATGACATGACGCATTGTGCTCCCCTCCCCTTAACACACACACCCACGCACCATGACGCCCCCTCAAAACTTCTGCTCCCCCCCTCAACACACACCACCCCCCCTCCCCCCCCCCCCCCTCCACACACACCACACCACACCACACCACACCACACCACCCCTCCCCCCCCCCCCCCCCTCTTCCCCCCTCAACACATACCACCCCCCCCCTTAACACACACCACACCACACCACACCACCCCTTCCCCCCCCCCCCTTCCCCCCTCAACACACACCACCCCACCCCACCACTCCCCCCCCCCCAACACACACCACCCCCCCTCCAAAATTCGGCCCCCGCCTCCCCCTTCAAAATTCGCCCCCCCTCCCCCTTCTCCCCCCCACCCCCTCCAAAATTCGTCCCCGCCTTCAAAACTCCCCCCCACCCCCCATGACACGACATGATGCGACGCGCCCCCCCCCATGACATCCCCCTTGCCCCATGACATGACACGACGCCCCCTCGACACACACCACCCCATCTCGCGACGCGCCGCCCCCGGCACCCCCCCTCCCCCCCGTTCCCCTCCCCGCCCCCATGACATCCCCACCCCACCCCCCCTCCCCGGTGACACGACACGATGTGAGGTGCCCCCCATGACATCCCCCCACCCCCCATGACACGACACAACGCGACACCCCCCCATGACATCCCCCTCCCCCAGCCCCATTACATGACACCACACCATGTCGCGACGCGCCCCCCCTTCCCCCCTCAACACACACCACACCATGTCGCGACGCGACCACCCCCCATGACATCCCACCCCATGACATGACAGGCCCTCCCCCCCTTCCCCCCTCAACACACACTACAACATGTCGCGACGCTCCCCCCCATGACACGACACGACACGACGCGATGCCCCCCCAACACACACCACACCATGTTGCAACGTGCCCTCCCCCCCACCTCCAAAATTCACACCCCCCCTTCCCCCCTCAATACACACCACACCATGTCGTGACGTGCCGCATCCCCCCCCTCCACACACCATGACGTCCCCCCCCCCCAACACACACCACACCATGTCGCGACGTCCTCCCCCCTCCCCATGACATTACACGATGCCACGTGCTCCCCTCCCCTTAACACACACCCACCCACCATGACGCCTCCTCAAAAATTCTGCCCCCCACCCCCTCAACACACACCACCCCACCCCTCCCCCACACACCCACCCACCATGACGCCCCCTCAAAAATTCCGCCCCCCCCACCATGATGCCCCCTCAAAAATTCCACCCCCCCCCAACACACACCACCGCCCCCCTCCCTCCTCCCCCGAAATTCGGCCCCCGCCCCCGCCCCCGCCCCCGCCCCCGCCCCCTCCCCCCTTCTCGCTCCCCCCACCCCCTCCAAAATGCGTCCCCTCCCTTTAAAATTCCCCCCCAACCCCCATGACACGACACGACGCGACGAGATGCACCCCCCCACGACACGACATGATGCGATGCGCCCCCCCCATGACATCCCCCACGCCCCATGACATGACACGATGCCCCCTCGACACACACCACCCCATGTCGCGACGCGCCGCCCCCGGCCACCCCACCCCCCCTCCCCCCCCTTCCCCCCCCCCCCGTGATCCCCCCCCCCATGACACGACACGATGTGACGCGCCCCCCCACCCCCCATGACACGACACGACGCGACGCCCCCCCCCCCCCCATGACATCCCCCTCCCCCCGCCCCATGACATGACACCACACCATGTCGCGACACGCCCCCCCTTCCCCCCTCAACACACACCACACCATGTCGCGCCGCGACCCCCCCCCCCCCCCGCCATGACATCCCACCCCATGACATGACAGGCCCTCCCCCCCTTCCCCGCTCAACACACACTACAACATGTCGCGACGCTCCCCCCATGACACGACACACATGACGCGACGCCCCCCCTAACACACACCACACCATGTCGCGACGCGCCCTCCCCCCACCTCCAAAATTCGGCCCCCCCCCCCCTTCCCCCCCTCAATACACACCACACCATGTGGCGACGTGGCGCCCCCCCTCACCATGACATCCCCACCCCACCCCCCCACCCATGACACGACACGACGTGACGTGCCCCCCCAACCCCCATGACACGACACAACGCGACGCGCCCCCCCTCCCCCCTCCACACACACCACACCATGTCGCGACGTGCCGCCCCCCCTCCCCTCCCCCTCACCATGACATCCCCCCCACCCATGACACGACACGACGTGATGTGCCCCCCCAACCCCCATGACACGACGCGACGTGACGCGCCCCCCCTTCCCCCCTCCACACACACCACACCATGTCACGACCTGCTCCCCCCCCCCCCCATGACATCCCCCCCACCCCCCATGACACGACACGACGCGACGCGCCCCCCCCCCCCCCCCAATGGCATCCCCCCCTCCCTGCCCCCATGATATGACATGATGTGACGTGCCCCCCTCCCCTTAACACACCCACCCACCCACCATGACGTCCGCCCCCCCCCCCCCCCCCCCCCCCCCCCCGCCCCATGAGATGACATGACGCAACGTGCTCCCCTCCCCTTAACACACACACCCACCCACCGTGACACCCCCTCAAAAATTCTGCCCCCCCCCCCCCCCCCCCCCCCAACACACACCACACCACCCCTCCCCCCCCCACACACACCACACCATGATATCCCCCCCCCACGCGACACGCCCCCCCCATGACATCCCCCCCCCCCCCCAATTGCATCCCCCCTCCCCGCCCCCCCATGACATGACACGATGCGACGTGCCCCCTCCCCTTAACACACACACCTACCCACCATGACGCCCCCCCCTCGCCCCATGAGATGACATGACACAATGTGCTCCCCTCCCCTTATCACACCCACCCACCCACTGTGACGCCCCCTCAAAAATTCTGCCCCCTCCCCCCCCCTCAACACACCCCCCCCCACCATGACATCCCCCCCCCACCCATGACACGACACGACGTGATGCGCCCACCCCAACCCCCATGACATCCCCCCCACCCACGACACGACACGACGTGACGCGCCCACCCGAACCCCCATGACATGACACGACGCGACACGCCCCCCCTCCACACACACCACCCCATGTCGCGACGTGCCGCCCCCCCCTCCCCCTCCCCCCCGCCCCCCCCCCCCCCCACCATGACATCCCCACCCCACCACCCCCCACCCATGACACGACACGACGGGACGCGCCCCCCCAACCCCTACGACACGACACGATGCGACACGCCCCCCCTTCCCCCCTCCACACACACCACACCATGTCGCGATGTGCCGCCCCCCCCCCCCACACGACACGACGCGACGCGCCCCCCCCCCCTTC
>NC_141150.1:147972249-147989749 GCF_053477565.2 Lygodium microphyllum | reverse complement strand
CCCACAGTTAGGGTTTTCAGCCTGACTGGTTTTTCTGCTGCATCAGCCCACACACACGATCATCCGGCGTCAAACTCGAGCTGGAGGTAGCTTAGGTCATGGGCTCACAAAGCCCTATGGTTGCAGGACGCGGCGCAGTACAGACGGGCTCCATGGCGTGTACGACCGGGCAGAGGCGCAGTTTTAACAGCGATCTCCAATTTCCGCAATGCTGCCGTCTGATGTGCGCAATGTTGAGCTGCGATGTGATAGGAAGCTGCGCCACGAGTAGAGCAACGTTTTCTTAGAAGGAATCGTGGGATGAAACGGCTTGTAGTGTGAGATCCAGGGGCTCAATCAGAGCTATGTGCTGTTTGGCTATGGCTGCCACAAGCTTGGCTGAAGATGAAGTTGAGAAAAGAAGTCATACACTTGAGCTGAGCTGGATAGAGATCATGAGAGACTGAGGGAGTAGAGAGAGGACCTGAAACATGCTAAGCCATGCTCAGCTGCGCTCTGATACCATGTTAGAAATGCGGGATCTAGAGCATGGCAGAAGCTATGGAGGTTGGAAGGTAGAGATAAACCTCATGATGACATAGACAAAGAAGACAACTGTTACACAAGTGAATTAGGTTTCAAGATTGAGACTTGAACTCATAAACACAATCTTGTGTAGGACTGACAATGACACAGTGACTTGACAGAAAGAGACAAGTACTATTGCATTATCTTCATATAAAAGTGATAGTCAAGTACATCATTATATAGGATTGCTTGGTAGCACATTTCATCCACTGTGCATATGGGATTCTGTCTCTCTTCCTAGAATAAACTGCATCTTCCTAACCTAGCTGTTCCATACAAAGGGGCATACACAAGGTGTGATTGACAGATTCTCAACAGTGTGGATGGAGTGGGGTTTTTCGAGGTGCAGTGTGGGGGGGATACACAGCGTCGAGGGGGGTGTGCCGTGTCGCGGGGTGAGATGGGTCGAGCGGGGTTTTCGGAGGCATGGTGGGGTGGTGTGGAGGGAGCGGGGTTTTTCGAGGGGGGGTGAGGGGGGGATGCGCCGCATCGGGGGGGGTGCGGTTGTCAAGATTGTGGGAGAGAAGGAAGGAGTCTCACTTGTAGCTATCTTGCTTGCACAATGGGGGAATACACACAAGGGTGGAGGCTGAAAACAGTTTTCCTCTTCTTAGTTGTGGAAGCCAAAATGAACTCTCTTACAAAGAAATAGAAGAACCCTGTATATATGGGTCTCAAACCAAACTCAACTAACTAAGGTGGCATGCTAACTGAGCCACAAACTAGAATAGATAAGGATAGCTATCGTGTAGCTATTATTCAGGGGCGGTGTACCAACCGCGTCTGCAACTAACACGTCGGTGACATAAATGCACAACGGTCACCCTGGCGCATCACGAGTGGAGCTCGATATCTCAACACTCCCCCTCGACCTCAATCCCAATTCTTGCACACCAAGCAGGTCTCTGAACTTGCGCAGCTTCTCTGTGCCCAATGCCTTCGTGAATATGTCAGCTACCTGATCCTCTGTGCTGACATAAACTAGATCAATAAGACCTAGTAAAACCCTCTCTCGCACATAGTGATAATGCACCTCAATGTGCTTTGTTCTAGCATGATAGACTGGGTTATTTGCCAAGTGTATACTACTCATGTTGTCACAATAAATGACAAGTGGCCCATCTGTAGACTGATGCATATCATAAAGTAGCTTATGCAACCAAGCTACCTCACATGCAGCCATTGCTGCACCCCTGTACTCAGCCTCTGTGCTCGACAAGGCAACTGTAGGCTGTTTCTTGCTGCTCCAAGTGACTGCAACACTCCCAAAAGAGAACACATATCCACTGGTAGATCGTCTATCAGAAATACTACCAGCCCAATCAGCATCAGTGTATCCATGCAACTGTATCTGAACCCCAGTCTCATAAAATAGTCCATACTGCAATGTGGACTTCACATACCTGAGTATGCGTCTAGCCGCATCCAAATGTGGTTTCCTTGGAGCCTGCATAAACTGACTTACCAATCCAACAGCATAGCTCAAATCTGGCCTGGTAATAGTCATATAAATCAAGCTTCCTACTATGCGTTTGTACATAGTAGGGTCTTCCAGAAGCTCACCTGCATCTGCGCTCAGCTTCACATTCTGCTCCAAGGGAACTGAAATAGGCTTACAGCCTGTCATCCCATATTTGGACAGCATGTCCAATCCATACTGCCTCTGCAAGAGCTGTATCCCACTTGGTGATCTAATCACCTCAATGCCCAAGAAATAACGCAGCTCTCCCAAATCCTTCATCTCAAACTTCTGCTTCAATAGCATTTTCACATGAAGGATATCTTCATCACTGTCACCTGTCATAATCAAATCATCAACATAAATGACAAGTAGCATAATACCTTTCTCTGTTTTTCTCACATAAAGTGAGAAATCTGCCTTGGAAATCTGAAAGCCAATAGTGACAAGATACTGTCCTATCTTGTCAGACCATGCTCTAGGTGCTTGCTTCAAGCCATACAAAGCTTTCTTCAACCTGCAAACAAACTCAGGATGAACAACATGCACATAACCTGGTGGCTGCTCCATATAGACCTCTTCTTGCAAATCACCATGCAAGAAGGCTTTCTCCCATTTTTCTTTTCCCATGGCTTGCTCAAAAGAAGTGGGTTCTGGTTCCTGTATCACTTTGACCATATATGCATAGTGAATGGCTGTAAATCCATCATATTTCAGCCTATCCACAGGATACCTAGCTCTCGTAGACCTGCGCAAAGTAGGTTCACTCCCAGGTGCTCTCAAAACATCCCTGGTCTTCCTTACTCTAGGTGTAACAATAGAAGGAATACCCAACTCATCATCAATGCTCTGTTCTGAGCCACTGGATTCACCATCCACATAAGAGTGACCTGCATTCACATCAAACATGGGCTGATCAATCTTCTCTTTTCCTTTTCGTGATACCTGCATACCACCATTTGCACTGCTTTGAGAAGATTCTCCTGATCTCAATCTGCCTGTCCATGGCGAAGAATGTGAACCACTGCTAGAAGATGCTCCAGGTCCACTAATATTTCGTGACTGCTGCTGTGAATTTTGTGCAGCATTACCATTTTGTGCATCTACATCATCAATCACATTTACTGGTTTATACCAGCTACTCATCTCATCAAAAACAACATCTCTGCTCACTGTAAACTTACGAGTAGAAGGGTTATAGCATCTATACCCTTTTTGCTGCAGAGAGTAACCAATAAAGATGCACTTCTCAGCTTTTGGATCCAACTTGGATCTCAGCTCATCTGGCACATGTACATAGGCAATGCAACCAAAAATTTTCAAATGAGAAATATCTGGTTTCCTACTAGTATACCTCTCCTCTGGAGTCATTCCATGTATTGCTGCAGTGGGAGTCCTGTTCATTATGTAGACTGCTGTAGCAACTGCTTCAGCCCAATAAAAATCTGGCAAGTCTTTTTCATTGAGCATGGCACGAGATACCTCTCCAATATGCCTGTTTTTCCTTTTTGCAATTCCATTTTGTTGTGGGGTATAACTGCATGAATATTGCTGCTTTATGCCATGCTCCTGCAAGAACCTTGCAAACTCATTTGAGAGGTACTCTCCCCCTCCATCTGACCTTAGGCATTTTATTTGCAGACCTGTTTCTTTTTCAGCCATAGCTTTAAGAGTTTTGAAATGCCCAAAGACTTCACTTTTCTTTTTCATAAAATACACCCAAACTTTTCTGCTATAGTCATCAATAAAAGTGACAAAATAATGACAGCCTCCAAGAGATGCAGCTTTAGTAGTCCACACATCAGAGTGGATTAATTCCAATGGCTTCTCACTCTCTTGAACATGTCTAGGAAATGGTTTCCTTGCCTGTTTTCCAAACTGACAGGCTTCACATACCTTATGCATTTCTACAACCTTGAATTTTGGCAAACCTGCAACAATATTTTGAGCCTGCATTGATTTAAGTCGCTGTACATTAACATGACCAATGCGTTTATGCCAGATATCAATATCTGCAACTACACCGGTCCCATGTGCAAACATTGCTGCACTCAATTCAGACATGTCTGCATCCAACGTAAACATTCTGCCCTTCTTCTTTCCTTTTGCTATCAAGCGACCTTTATTTTTCATATCCTCAACAAAGCATCCATGAGGATTAAATCTGACCTGCAAGCCTTGTTCAACCATTTGACCAACAGAAACCAGATTCTTGGTGATATTCGGGACATGAAATACATCGGACAGGTATTTCTTTTTCCCATCCTGCATAGACAAGGGAATTTTTCCAATCTGCACAATAGGATGTGCAATATCATCACCAGTCTCCACAAATCCTGGTTTTTCCATTTTCCTTGCATCCTCCATCCATTCTGCATGACCTGTCATGTGGTTTGATGCACCTGAGTCAACATACCATACCTCATTGCTTTCTTCTGCATTTGTCACAGAATTGTTCATGTGCTGCACCATGAACAAATGCTCATTTCTGTCATCACCCTGTCTACTAGAAGATGCGTAATTCCCTTATTGCAGTTTTCCATTCAAGATGTCATTCTGCTTTTTATAGCAGTCTTTAGCCATATGACCCATTTTACCACAGTAGTAGCATTCAACATTAATCTTTGCATTTTGACCTCTCTGCCATCCACCACGACCTCTTTGGCTCCCCCTGCCTCTAGAGTTACCACGTCCTCCTCCGTAGGACTGGTTTTCTTGAGTTTGCTGCATATTTTGATTTCTACCACGGCCTCCAAATCGGCCTCCTCTACCTCTGCCTCTACCTCTTCCAGCATTTGAGTAGAAGACAGCTTCTTTTGAAGTTCCTCCTGAAGAAGATGCACCACCATTTCTCTGCTCCTCAGAAATTAGAAGAGCAATCAACTCTTCAAAATCAGGAAATCTTTCACGGACGGAAATGGATGTCCGAAACTGCGCATAATCCTTTCCTAGACCATTCAAGGTCACAGAAACTAAATCATCATCTTCCACTGGCGACCCAATGGAAGCAAGTGCATCTGCAATCTTCTTCACCTTCATGTGGTAGTCATTGATGCTCATATTTTCTCTTTGCACATTATGCAACTCTTGCTTGAGCTGCATTTTCCTCGCTTGCGTATTTGTGCTATACATTTTTGACAGAGTATCCCATGCCTCCTTTGGCGTACTTGCATCCTGAATATGCACAATCATAGAGTCTGAAATGCTGATAGATAGCCAGTACATAACTTTCCTGGCTCTCTCATGCCATGCTTTGAATGCCTGCATTTGCTGTTGATTGGGAACATCAGGAAGAACTGGTTCTTCTTCATTTCGTGCAACAAATTTCCAATATCCTTTTCCCATAAGGAAATTTGTCATTCTAAACTTCCATGCTTGGAAGTTGTTCTTGTCAAGCTTTTCAGTGACAATCTGTGAAAGAGAATCAGATGCCATTACAGAAGACTGCCAAAAATTCTGTCACTGCAAAAACCACAGCTTCACCCTCACAAGGGAAAATCTGCAAAACTGGCGAAAGTGGTATTTGACCACACAGTCACTTCCTAGTGACGATTTTGCATCAACAGGCAACAGGGATGATTCTGTAGCTCCCAATGTCTCTGCGCACAAGCATACAATGCAATTTTTACAGTAACTATTCACCGACCTGTAGAACAGTGGCTGCACAGCATAAAATTGGGCCTTTTCCTGAGTGCGTGCAGAAAACTTCCGCCTCCAAAACAGGCCCCGAAATGGCATCAAATCAAAAAAACAGGGTCGCCAAGAGCTAAAGCTCTTACCCGCAACATATACTGCCCTCTTGCTTCACCGCGAAGGGCATCTCAACCTGAGACAATGCACTCCTGCAATCTCCGGCTGTGCTACCTGCAGAGATCTGCGCCCAAAACAGAAAATGAAAGCAACACTGCTCCTCTTACCAGAACACCGCGAGCTTGGCTTGCTTTCTTGAGCTCCTTACCACGAACAAGGCTCTGATACCATGTCAAGATTGTGGGAGAGAAGGAAGGAGTCTCACTTGTAGCTATCTTGCTTGCACAATGGGGGAATACACACAAGGGTGGAGGCTGAAAACAGTTTTCCTCTTCTTAGTTGTGGAAGCCAAAATGAACTCTCTTACAAAGAAATAGAAGAACCCTGTATATATGGGTCTCAAACCAAACTCAACTAACTAAGGTGGCATGCTAACTGAGCCACAAACTAGAATAGATAAGGATAGCTATCGTGTAGCTATTATTCAGGGGCGGTGTACCAACCGTGTCTGCAACTAACACGTCGGTGACATAAATGCACAACGGTCACCCTGGCGTATCACGAGTGGAGCTCGATATCTCAACAGCGGTGGGGTGGGGGGGTGACGTGGGGTGGAGTGGGGTGGGTCGAGCGGGGTTTTCTGAGGCGTGGTGGGGATGGAGCGGGGTTTTTCGAGGTGGGGTGCGGGGGGGCGTCGTCCGGGGTGCGGTGGGGTGGGGGGTGTGCCGTGTGGGGGTGCGGGGGGTGACGTGGGGTGGTGTGGATGGAGCGGGGTTTTTCTAGGTGGGGTGCGGGGGGCGTCATCCGGGGGTGTGGTGGGGTGTGCCGTGTCACGGGGGGTGACGCAGGGTGGGGTGGGTCGAGCGGGGTTTTCGGAGGCGTGGTGGGTTGGTGTGGAGGGAGTGGGGTTTTTCGAGGTGGGGTGCGGGGGGGCGTCGTGGGTGGGTGGGGGGGCGTCGTCGGGGGGTGCGGTGGGGTGGGGGGGTGACGCGGGGTGGGGTGGGTCCTGCGGGGTTTTCGGAGGCCTTATGGGGGTGGTGTGGAGGGAGCGGGGTTTTTCGAGGTGGGGTGTGCGGGGGCGTCGTCGGGGGGTGCGGTGGGGTGGGGGGGTGACGCGGGGTGGGGTGGGTCGAGCGGGGTTTTTAGAGCCGTGGTGGGGTGGTGTGGAGGGAGCGGGGTTTTTCGAGGTGGGGTGCGGGGAGGCGTCGTGGGGGTTGTGGGGGGGCGTCGTCGGGGGGTGCAGTGGGGTGGGGGGGTGACGCGGGGTGGGGTCGAGCGGGGTTTTCGGAGCCGTGGTGGGGTGGTGTGGAGGGAGCGGAGTTTTTCGAGGTGGGGTGCAGGGGGGCGTCGTGGGGGGTGCGGGGGGGCGTCGTCGGGGGGTGCGGTGGGGTGGGGGGGTGTGCGTGTCGTGGGGGAGGGGGGGTGACGTGGGGTGGGGTGGGTCGAGCAAGGTTTTCGGAGGCGTGGTGGGGTGGTGTGGAGGGAGCGGGGTTTTCCGAGGTGGGGTGCGGGGGGGCGTCGTGGGGGGGTGCGGTGGGGTGGGGGGTGTGCTATGTCGTGGGGGGGTGATGCGGGGCAGGGTGGATCGAGCAGAGTTTTTGGAGGCGTGGTGGGGTGGTGTGGAGGGAGCGGGGTTTTCCGAGGTGGGGTGCGGGGGGGCGTTGTGGGGGGGTGCGGTGGGGTGGGGGGTTGTGCCGTGTCGTGGGGGGGTGACGCGAGGCAGGGTGGGTTGAGCGGGGTTTTTGGAGGCGTGGTGGGGTGGTGTGGATGGAGCGACGTTTTCCAAGGTGGGGTGGGGGGGGAGGCGCCGCGTCGTGGGGGGTGCGGTGGGGGGGAGTGTGCCGTGTCATGGGGGGTGACGCGGGGTGTCGCGACGCCGCCTCCCCCCCACCATGCCACGACACGACGCGACGCACCCCCTCTCCAATATAAAATGACAATCCCCCTCCTCGCCCATGACATCCCACCCACCCCCCACGACACGACGCGACGCGACGCGCCCCCTCCACCCCCCATGACACGACACGATGCGACGCGATGCGCCCCCCCATGACACGACGCGATGCCACGCCCCCCCCATGACATCCCCACCACCCCCCATGACACAACGCGACGCGCCCCCCCATGACGCGATGCGATGCGACGCGCCCCCCCATAACATCCCCCCGTCCCATGACATGACACGATGCCCCCTCAACACACACCACCCCATGTCGCAACGCGCCGCCCCCGCCCCCCCCCCCATGACATCCCCACCCCACCCCCCCATGACACGACACGACGCGATGCGCCACCCCATGACATCCCCCCCACCCCCCATGACACGACACGATGCAACGCGCCTCCTCCCATGGCATCCCCCTCCCCTGCCCCATGACATGACACCACACCATGTCGCGATGCACCCCCTCGCCCCCCACCCCCCTGCATGACATGACACGCCCTCCCCCCCACCTCCAAAATTCAGCCCCCCCTTCCCCCCATGACATACACCACAACATGGCGCGACGCCCCCCCCATGACACGACATGACGCGACGCCCCCCCCAACACACACCACACCATGTCACGACGCACCCTTCCCCCCACCTCCAAAATTCGCCCCCCCCTTCCCCCCTCAATACACACCACACCATGTCACGACGTGCCGCGCCCCCCCCACCATGACATCCCCACCCCACCCCCCCACCCATGACACGACATGATGCGACGCGCCCCCCCATGACATCCCCACCCTAGCCCCCCATGACGCCACGCGCCCCCCCTCCCCCTTCCCCCCTGCACACACACCACACCATGTTGCGACGTGCCGCCCCTCCCCCCCCTCCCCATGACATCCCCACCCTAGCCCCCCCACCCATGACACGACATGACGTGACGCGCCCCCCCATGACATCCCCCCCCACCCCCCATGACACGACACGACGCAACGCCCCCCCCCCCCCCATGACATTCCCCCCCCCAATGGCATCCCCCCCCTCCCCGCCCCCCCATGACATGACAGGATGCGACGTGCCCCCCTCCCCTTTACACACACACCCACCCACCATGACCCCCCCAAACACACCACACCATGTCGCGACGCCCCCCCGCCCCATGACATGACACGACGCAACATGCTCCCCTCCCCTTAACACACACACCCACCCACCATGACGCCCCCTCAAAAATCCCTCCCCCCCCTCAACACAAACCACCCCACCCCTCCCCCACACACCCACCCACCATGACGCCCCCTCAAAATTTCCACCCAGCCCCCCCCGCCCCCTCCACACACACCACACCACCCCCCCCCTTCCACACACACCACACCACCCCTCCCCCCTCTCCCCTTCCCCCCTCAACACGCACCACCCCCCCTCAACACACACCACACCACACCACACCACCCCTCCCCCTCCCCCCTTCCCCCCTCAACACACACCACCCCACCACTTCCCCCCCCCCAACACACACCACCCCCCCCCAAAATTTGGCCCCCACCTCCCCTTTCAAAATTCGCCCCCCCTCCCCCTTCTCCCCCACCCCCTCCAAAATTCGTCCCCCCCTTCAAAACTCCCCCCCACCCCCCATGACATGACACGACGCGAGGCGATCCGCCCCCCACATGACACGACACGACGCGATGCGCCCCCCCCATGACATGACATGACACCCCCTTGACACACACCACCCCATCTCGCGACACGCCGCCCCCGGGCCCCCTCCCCCCTCCCCCCCTTCCCCGCCCCCCACGACATCCCCACCCCACCCCCCCGATGACACGACATGATGTGAGGCGCCCCCCCATGACATCCCGCTCGACCCCCCATGACACGACACGACGTGACGCGCCCCCTCCCCCCATGACATCCCCCTCCCCCCGCCCCATGACATGACACCACACCATGTCGCGACGCGCCCCCCCTTCCCCCCTCAACACACACCACACCATGTCGCGACGCGACCCCCCCCCCCCCCCCCCATGACATCCCACCCCATGACATGACACGCCCTCCCCCCTTCCCCCCTCAACACACACCACAACATGTCGCGACGCTGCCCCCCATGACACGACACGACACGACAGGATGCCCCCCCAACATGCACCACACCATGTCGCGACGCGCCCTCCCCCCACCTCCAAAATTCGGCCCCCCCTTCCCCCCCTCAATACACACCACACCATGTCGCGACGTGCCGCCCCCCCTCCACACACCATGATGCCCTCCCCCCCCCCCCTCCCAACACACACCACACCATGTCGCGACGCCTCCCCCCCCCCCCCCCCATGACATGACACGACACCACGTGCTCCCCTCCCCTTAACACACACACCCACCCACCATGACGCACCCTCAAAAATTCTGCCCCCCCCTCCCCCCACCCCCCCTCAACACACACCACCCCACCCCTCCCCCACACACCCACCCACCATGACGCCCCCTCAAAAATTCCGCCCCCCCCCCCCATGATGCCCCCTCAAAAATTCCACCCCCCCCCCAACACACACCACACCACACCACCCCCCCCCCCTTCCCCCCCCTTCCCCCCTCAACACCCCCCCCCCCTCAACACACACCACACCACACCACCATGACATCCCCCTCCCCTCGCCCCATGACATGACACCACACCATGTCGCGACGCGCCCCCCCCCCCCCCCCCCATGACATCCCACCCCATGACATGACACGCCCTCCCCCCTTCCCCCCTCAACACACACCACAACATGTCGCAACGCCCCCCCCATGACACGACACGACACGATGCGATGCCCCCCCCGGCCCCAACACACACGACACCATGTCGCGGCGCGCCCTCCCCCCCACCTCCAAAATTCGGCCCCCCCCTTCCCCCCTCAATACACACCACACCATGTCGCGACGTGCCCCCCCCCCACCATGACATCCCCACCCCACCCCCCACCCATGACACGACACGACGTGACGCGCCCCCCCAACCCCCATGACACGACACGACGCGATGCGCCCCCCCTCCCCCCTCCACACACACCAAACCATGTCGCGACGTGCCGCCCCTCCCCTCACCATGACATCCCCCCCTCACCCATGACACGACATGACGTGACGCGCCCCCCAACCCCCATGACACGACACGATGCGATGCGCCCCCCCCCTTCCCCCCTCCACACACACCACACCAACATTCCCACCCCCCCCCCCATGACATCCCCCCCACCCCCCATGAAATGACACGACGCGATGCGCCCCCCCCCCCCCAATGGCATCCCGCCCCCCCATGACATGACACGACGCGACGTGCCCCCCTCCCCTTAACACACACACCCACCCACCATGACGCCCCCCCCCAACACACCACACCATGTCGCGACGCCCCCCCCCTCGCCCCATGACATGACACGATGCAACGTGCTCCCCTCCCCTTAACACACACATCCACCCACCGTGACGCCCCCTCAAAAATTCTGCCCCCCCTCCCCCCCATGACATGACACGCCCTCCCCCCCCCAAACACACACCACACCATGTCGCGACGCGCCCTCCCCCCCACCTCCAAAATTTTCCCCCCCCTTCCCCCCCTCAATACACACCACACCATGTCGCGACGTGGTGCCCCCCCCTCACCATGACATCCCCACCCCACCCCCCCACCCATGACACGACACAACGTGACGCGCCCCCAACCCCCATGACACGACACGACGGGACGCGCCCCCCTTCCCCCTCCACACACACCACACCATGTCGCGACGTGCCGCCCCCCCCCCCACCCATGACACAACACGAAATGATGCGCCCCCCCCAACCCCCATGACACGACACGACGCAACGCGCCCCCCCTTCCCCCCTCCACACACACCACACCATGTCGCGACCTGCTGCCCCCCCGCCCCCTGACATCCCCACCTCCCCCCCCCCATGACATCCCCCCCATCCCCTATGACACGACATGACGCGACGCGCCCCCCCCCCATGACATCCCCCCCCAATGGCATCCCCCCTCTCCCCGCCCCCCCATGACATGACATGACGCAACATGCCCCCCTCCCCTTAACACACACACCCACCCACCATGACGCCCCCCCCTCCCCCCCCCCCCAACACACCACACCATGTCGTGATGCCCCCCCCCCCCCCCCACCCCATGAGATGACATGACGCAACGTGCTCCACTCCCCTTAACACACACACCCACCCACCGTGACGCCCCCTCAAAAATTCTGCCCCCCCCCCTCAACACACACCACACCACGCCTCCCCCCCCTCGACACACAGGCCCCCCCCTCCCCCCCCCACACACACCACACCATGACATCCCCCCCCACGCGACTAGGCCCCCCCCCATGACATCCCCCCCCCCAATGGCATCCCCCCCCACGCGATGCGCCCCCCCATGACATCCCCCCCCAATGGCATCCCCTTCCTCCCCGCCCCCCCATGACATGACACGACGCGACGTGCCCCCCTCACCTTAACACACACACCCACCCACCATGACGCCCCCCTCCCCCAACACACCACACCATGTCGCGATGCCCCCCCCCCCCGCCTTATGAGATGACATGATGCAACGTGCTCCCGTCCCCTTAACACACACACCACACCACCCCCCCAACACACACCACACCACCCCCCCCAAAAAACACACACCCCCCCTCCCCCCCCACCCATGACACGACACGACGTGACGCGCCCACCCCAACCCCCATGACACGACACGACACGACGTGACGCGCCCACCCCAACCCCCATGACACGACACGATGCGACGCGCCCCCCTCTCCCCCCTCCACACACACCACACCATGTCGCGACGTGGCCCCCCCTTGCCCCCCGCCCCTCCACCATGACATCCCCACCCCGCCACCCCCCACCCATGACATGACACGATGTGATGCGCCCCCCAACCCCCATGACACGACACGACGCGACGCGCCCCCCCCTTCGCCCCTCCACACACACCACACCATGTCGTGACGTGCCGCCCCACCCCCCACCCCCCCACACAACACGACGCGACGTGCCCCCCCCCCCCCTTGCCCCCTCCACACACACCGCACCATGTCGTGACGTGCCCCCCCCCTCCCCATGACATCCCCACCCCCCGCATGACATCCCCCCCCTATGACACGACACGACGCGACGCGCCCATCCCCCCCCTCCCCGTCCCCCCATGACATGACACGACGCGACGTGCCCCCCTCCCGTTAACACACACATCGACCCACCATGACGCCCCCCCCCCCCCCCCCCCCCCCAACACACACCACACCATGTCGTGACGCCCCCCCACCCCATGACATGACACGACGCGACGTGCTCCCCTCCCCTTAACACACACACCCACCCACCATGACGCCCCCTCAAAAATTCTGCCCCCCCCCACTTCCCCCCCTCAACACACACCACCCCACCCCTCCCCCCCCCCTCCAAAATTTGGCCCCCCCCCCTCTTTCCCCCATCAACACACACCACACCACCCCACCCCTCCCCCCCCCTCCAAAATTTGGCCCTCCCCACCCCCTTCAAAATTCGGCCCCCCCCCTCTTTCCCCCATCAACACACACCACCCCACCCCTCCCCCCCCCAAAATTCGGCCCCCCCCACCCCCCCTTCAAAATTCGGCCGCACGTCGCGACATCATTAGGGCCAAAAACGCTTCAGAAATGGCACACCGTGCACCCGATCCAGCCTAGCTCGTGCGAGCGGTTCGATCGCCTTCTCTTCGCATTCCCTCCCTTGGCTTGCCGTGTCATTGCGGAGCAGGATTTCTGAGAAGGGAGGGTGTGCCATGTCATGGGGGGGTGAGATGACGTGCCGTGGGTCGAGCGGGGTTTTTCGAGGTGGGGTGCGCGGGGGATGCGCCGCGTCGTGGGGGGTGCGGTGGGGTGGAGCGTTGTGTCGTGTCGTGGGGGGGTGACGCGGGGTGGGGTGGGTCGAGCAGGGTTTTTGGAGGGGGGTGCGATGGGGTGGGGGGGTGTGCCGTGTCGTGGGGGGGGAGGGGGGTGAGGCGGGGTGGGGTGGGTCGAGCGGGGTTTTTGGAGGCGTGGTGGGGTCTTGTGGATGGAGCGGGGTTTTTCGAGGTGGGGTGCGGGGGTGATGTGCCGCGTCGAGGGGGGGTGCGGTGGGGTGGGGGGGTGTGCCGTGTCGCGGGGGGTGACGCGGGGTGGGATGGGTCGAGCGGGGTTTTTCGAGGTGTGGTGGGGTGGCGTGGATGGAGCGGGTTTTTCGAGGTGGGGTGCGGGGGGGCGTCGTGGGGGGTGTAGTAGGGTGGGGGGGTGACGCAGGGTGGGGTGGGTCGAGCGGGGTTTTCGGAGGCATGGTGGGGTGGTGTGGAGCGAGCGGGGTTTTTTGAGGTGGGATGTGGGGGGGCGTCGTGGGGGGTGCGGTGGGGTGGGGGGGTGTGCTGTGTCATGGGGGGGTGACGCGGGGTTGGCGAGCGGGGTTTTTCGAGGTGGGGTCCGGGGGGGGGGGGGTATGCGCCGCGTCGTGGGGGGGTGAGGTGGGGTGTGGGGGGTGTGCCGTGTCGTGGGGGGGCTGACGCAAGGTGGGGTGGGTCGAGCGGGATTTTCGGAGGCGTGGTGGGGTGGTGTGGAGGGAGCGGGGTTTTTCGAGGTGGGGTGCGGGGGGCGTCGTGGGGGGGTGTGGTGGGGTGTGGGGGGTGTGCCGTGTCGTGGGGGGGCTGACGCGAGGTGGGGTGGGTCGAGCGGGGTTTTTGAAGGCGTGTTGGGGTGGTGTGGAGGGAGCGGGGTTTTCCAAGGTGGGGTGCGGGGGGGCGTCGTGGGGGGTGCGGTGGGGTGGGGGGTGCGCCGTGTCCTGGGGGAGTGACGCGGGGTTGGGTGGGTCGAGCGGGGTTTTTCGAGGTGGGGTGCGGGGGGGGGGGGGATATGCGCGGCGTCTTGGGGGGGTGCGGTGGGGTGTGGGGGGTGTGCCGTGTCGTGGGGGGGCTGAGGCGAGGTAGGGTGGGTCGAGCAGGGTTTTCGGAGGCGTGGTGGGGTGGTATGGAAGGAGCGGGGTTTTTCGAGGTGGGGTGCGGGGCGGCGTCATGGGGGGGTGCGGTGGGGTGGGGGGTGCGCCGTGTCGTGGGGGGGTGACGCGGGGTGGGGTGGGTAGAGCGGGGTTTTCGGAGGCGTTTGTGGTGTGGCGTGGAGGGAGCGGGGTTTTTCGAGGTGGGGTGCGGGGGGGGCATCGTGGGGGGGTGCGGTGGGGTGGGGGGGTGTGGCGTGTCATGGGGGAGTGACGCCGGGTTGGGTGGGTCGAGCGGGGTTTTTCGAGGTGGGGTGAGGGGGGGGATATGCGCCGCATCGTGGGGGGGTGCGGTGGGGTGTGGGGGGTGTGCCGTGTCGTGGGGGGGCTGACGCGAGGTGGGGTGGGTCGAGCGGGGTTTTCGGAGGTGTGGTGGGGTGGTGTGGAGGGAGCTGGGTTTTTCGAGGTGGGGTGTGGGGGGCATCGTGGGGGGGTGCGGTGGGGTGGGGGGTGCGCCGTGTCGTGGGGGGGTGAGGCGGGGCACGGTGGGTCGAGCTGGGTTTTTGGAGGAGTGGTGGGGTGCTGTGGATGGAGCGAGGTTTTTCGAGGTGGGGTTGGGGGGGGAGGCGCCGCGTCGTAGGGGGTGCGGTGGGGTGGGGGGGTGTGCCGTGTCGTGGGGGGTGACGCGGGGTGTCTCAATGCCCCCTCCCTCCCACCATGCCCCGACATGACGCGACGTGCCCCCTCCCCAACATAACATGACCAACCCCCTCCCCCCCCATGACATCCCCCCATCCCCCATGACACGACACGACGCGATACGCCCCCCCCATGACGTCCCCCCCTCAAAAATTCGCCCCCCCCTCAACACACACCACCCCACCTTCCCCCCCTCAAAAATTCGGCCCCCCCATGACATCCCCCCCCACCCCCCATGACACGATGCGACGCGCCCCCCCCTCCCCCTTCCCCCCTCAACACACACCACACCATGTCGCGACGTGCCGCCCCCCCCCCCCCCCCCCCCCATGACATCCCCACCCCACCCCCCCCCCCCCCCATGACATCCCCCCCAATGGGATCCCCCCCTCCCCGCCCCCCCCCATGACACGACACGATGCGACGTGCCACCCTCCCCTTAACACACACACCCACCCACCGCAATGCCCCCCCCCCCCAACACACACCACACCATGTCGCGACGCACCCCTCCCCCCGGCGCCCCATGACCTGACACGACGCGACGTGCTCCCCTCCCCTTAACACACCCACCTACCCTCCATGACGCCCCCTCAAAAATTCGCCCCCCCCCCCCCCCCCCCCCCTCAACACACACCACACCACACCACACCACCCCTCCCCCCCCTCCAAAATTCACCCCCCCCCTCTCAACACACACCACACCACCCCTCCCCCCCCCTCAAAAATTCGCCCCCCCTTCAAAATGCGGCTTTGTCCACGGTGTGGTGTGGCGTGTATTGAGGGGGGGGGCGCCGCACGTCGCGACATGATGTGTGTGTGTTGAGGGGGGAAGGGGGAGGGGGGGGGCACATCGCGTCGTGTCGTGTCATGGGGGGTGGGGGGGATGTCATGGGGGGGTGCGTCGCGTCGTGTCGTGTCATGGATGGGGGGTGGGGTGGGGATGTCATGGGGGGGAGGGGGGGCGGCACGTCGCGACATGGTGTGGTGTGTGTGGAGGGTGAAGGGAGAGAGGGGGGGCACGTCGCGTCGTGTCGTGTCATTGGGGGATGGGGGGATGTCATGGGGGGGCGCGTCAGGTCGTGTTGTATTATGGGTGGGGGGGGGATGTCATGGTGAGGGGGGCCGAATTTTGGAGGGGGGGAGAAGGGGGGAGGGTGGGGGGGCCGAATTTTGAAGGGGGGGGGCGAATTTCTGAGGGGGGAGGGAAGGGGTGGGGTGGGGTGGTGTGTGATCAGGGGGGGGCGAATTTTGGAGGGGGGGGGGGAGGGGTGGTGTGGTGTGGTGTGGTGTGTGTTGAGAGGGGGGGGGAGGGGTTGGGTGGTGTGTGTTGAGGGGAGGGGGGGCGAATTTTTTGGGGGGGGGGGGGGGAGGGGTGGTGTGGTGTGGTGTGTGTTGAGGGGGGGGGAAGGGTGGGGTGGTGTGTGTTGGGGGGGGGGGGAGGGGTGGTGTGGTGTGTTGAGGGGGGCGGGGTGGGGGGCGGTGGAATTTTTGAAGGGGGGGGGCGGGAGAGGTGGGGTGGTGTGTGTTGAGGGGGGGGCAAATTTTTTGGGGGGGGGAAAGGGGTGGTGTGGGGTGGTGTGTGTTGAGGGGGGGGGCGAATTTTGGAGGGGGGGCCGAATTTTTGAGGGGGGGGAGGGGTGGGGTGGTGTGTGTTGAGGGGGGGGGGGGAAGGGTGGGGAGGTGTGTATTGAGGGGGGGGCGAATTTTTGGGGGGGGGAGGGGTGGTGTGGGGTGGTGTGTGTTGGGGGGGGGGCGAATTTTGGAGGGGGGGGAGGGGTGGTGTGGTGTGGTGTGGTGTGTGTTGAGGGGGGGGGGGGAATTTTTTTTGGGGGGGGGAAGGGGTGGGGTGGTGTGTGTTGATGGGGGGGGAGGGGTGGTGTGGTGTGTTGTGTGTTGAGGGGGGGGGGGAGGGGTGGGGTGGTGTGTGTTGAGGGGGGGGCGAAATTTGGAGGGGGGAAGGTGAGGGGTGGTGTGGTGTGGTGTGTGTTGAGGGGGGGGGGGGGGGGATTTTTGAGGGGGAGGGAGGGGTGGTGTGGTGTGGTATGGTGTGTTGAGGGGGGGGGGTGGGGGGCGGTGGAATTTTTGGGGGGGGG
>NC_141150.1:147962249-147964749 GCF_053477565.2 Lygodium microphyllum | reverse complement strand
CGAATTTTGGAGGGGGGGGGCGCCGAATTTTGAAGGGGGGGAGGGGGGGGCCGAATTTTTGAGGGGGGGTGGTGTGTGTTGAGAGGGGCCGAATTTTGAAGGGGGGGGGCCGAAATTTTGAGGGGGGGTGGGGGGGGGGCGAATTTTGTAGGGGGGGGCTGAAATTTTGAGGGGGGGTTGGGGGGGGGGGGGGCGAATTTTGTAGGGGGGGGGGGCCAAAATTTTGAGGGGGGGTGGGGGGGGGGGCGAATTTTTGAGGGGGAGTGTGTTGAGGGGGGGGGGGAGGGGTGGGGTGGTGTGTGTTGAGAGGGGCCGAATTTTTGAGGGGGGGTGGGGGGGGAGGGGTGGTGTGGTGTGTGTTGAGAGGGGGGGGGGGCGAATTTTGGAGGGGGGGTAGGGGTGGTGTGGTGTGGTGTGTGTTGGGGGGGGGGGGGGGGGTAGAATTTTTGAGGGGGCGTCATGGTGGGTGGATGGGTGTGTTAAGGGGAGGGGAGCACGTCGCGTCTTGTCATGTCATGGGGCGCGGGGGGGGGGGGGGGGGGGTAGGGGGGCGTCGCGACATGGTGTGGTGTGTTTGGGGCGGGGGGGGGGGCATTGCGGTGGGTGGGTGTGTGTGTTAAGGGGAGGGTGGCACGTCGCGTCATGTCATGTCATGGGGGGGTGGGGAGGGGGGGGACGCGTCGCGTCGTGTCTTGTCATGGGTGGGGGGTGGGGTGGGGATGTCATGGGGGGGCTGACAGGACACGACGCGACGTGCCCCCCTCCCCTTAACACACACACCCACCCACCCACCGCGATGCCTCCCCCCAACACACACCACACACACCACACCACACCACCCCTCCCCCCCTCCAAAATTCGGCCCCCCCCCACTGCGATGCCTCCCCCCCCAAAAATCCCCCCCCCCCAACACACACCACCCCCCCCTAAAAAATTCGGCCCCCACCCCCTCAACACACACCACACCACACCACACCACCCCTCCCCCCCTCCAAAATTCGCCCCCCGCCCCCCCCCCCCCCCCCCCCCCCCCCCCCCCCGCCCCCCCCAATACACACCACCCCACACCACCCCTCCCCCCCCAAAAAATTCGTCCCCCCCTCAACACACACCACCCCAACCCTCCCCCCCCCCCAAAAAATTCCACCGCCCCCCACCCCCCCCCTCAACACACACCACACCACACCACCCCTCCCCCCCCCCCCGTCAACACACACCACCGCACCCCTCCCCCCCCCCCCCCAAAATTCGCCCCCCCCCCAACACACACAACCCCACCCCCCCCCTAAAAAATTCGGCCCCCCTCCCCTAAACACACACCACACCACACGACCCCTCCCCCCCCCAAAAATTCGCCCCCCCCTCAACACACACCACCCCACCCCTCCCCCCCCCTCAACACACACCACACCACACCACCCCTCCAACCCCCCCAACACACACCACCCCACACCACACCTCCCCCCCCCAAAAAATTCGCCCCCCCCCTCGACACACACCACCCCACCCCTCCCCCCCCCCCCCTCAACACACACCACACCACACCACACCACACCACCCCTCCCCCCCCTCAAAAATTCCACCGCCCCCCACCCCCCCCCCCTCAACACACCACACCACACCATACCACCCCTCCCCCCCCCCTCAGAAATTCGCCCCCCCTCTCAACACACATCACACCACACACCCCTCCCCCACCCCCTCCAAAATTCGGCCCCCCCCCAACACACACTACCCCACACCACTTCTCCCCCCCCCATAAATTTGCCCCCCCCCTCAACACACACCACCCCAGCCCTCCCCCCCCCTCAACACACACCACACCAAAGCCACCCCTCCCCCCCCCTCAACACACACCACACCACACCACACCACCCCTCCCCCCCCCCAAAAATTCGCCCCCCCCCTCAACACACACCACACCACACACCCCCCTCCCCCCCCTCAAAAATTCCACCGCCCCCCACCCCCCCCCCTCAACACACCACACCACCCCTCCCCCCCTCAAAAATTCGCCCCCCCCCCCCTCAACACACACCACACCACCCCTCCCCCCCTCAAAATTTCCACCGCCCCCCCCTCAACACACACCACACGACACCACCCCTCCCCCGCCTCCAAAATTCGGCCCCCCCTCTCAACACAAACCACCCCACACCCCCCCTCAAAAATTTGGCCCTCCCCGCCCCCCCTCAACACACACCACACCACACCACCCCTCCCCCCCTCTCCAAAATTTGCCCCCCCCCGTCATCACACACCACCCCACCTCACCCCCCTCCCCTTAACACACACACCCACCCACCGCGATGCCCCCCCCAACACACACCACACCATGTCGCCACGCCCCCCTCCCCCCCGCGCCCCATGACATGAGATGATGCGACGTGCTGCCCTCCCCTTAACACACACACCCACCCCTGCCCCCCGTTAACACACACCACACCACACCACCCCTCCCCCCCCTCAAAAATTCGCCACCCCCCCCCCCCCCTCCCCT
>NC_141150.1:147952249-147959749 GCF_053477565.2 Lygodium microphyllum | reverse complement strand
GGACGGTATCTGATCATCTTCGAGCCCCCAACTTTCGTTCTTGATTAATGAAAACATCCTTGGCAAATGCTTTTGCAGTAGTTCGTCTTTCATAAATCCAAGAATTTCACCTCTGACAATGAAATACGAATGCCCCCAACCATCCCTATTAATCATTACTCCGGTCCCGAAGACCGACACAATATGACCAGAGTGTCGCGTTATTCCATGCTAATGTATTCAGAGCATAGGCTTGCTTTGAGCACTCTAATTTTTTCAAAGTAACATCGCAAGGTTATCCGAGTAGCAAGGTACCATCAAAGAAACTATAACTGATTTAATGAGCCATTCGCAGTTTCACAGTACAAGAGAGTTTATACTTACACATGCATGGCTTAGTCTTTGAGACAAGCATATGACTACTGGCAGGATCAACCAGGTAGCTATACTTTGTCACACGAGCAGCACCGCTGCTGCGCGTTCCGACTCCACATCGAGTGTGGCTGCGGGGCAAAAAGGCACGACCTCATCACCAATGTGTTGTTCTTGATGTAAAGAGAAAGAGGGGAGGAGCACGAAGGCTCGAGAGTTTACGGGGAGAAAAATAAAATGACAAATGGGGATGGGACGAGGGCATGCTTTCGTTTCCCACCGTGGACAAAGCCGCACACGAGCACGTGCATCAGCCATCGCCACCACCACGCACGAGGCGTGCTCCACGTTGTCTTGTCTGCCACATTCCGAGCTCGTGTCGAGTCCAAAGATGATGGAGACGCTCATGCATTCCACCGTTTCGCGTCAACAAGAGCCCATCATGAGGTACACTCAACCCCACCGGGAACAAGCCCCGCCGACGAAGAAGCACCTCGATCACATCGTTCCATCGGTTTCGGTCCATCCGTATCGATACAAGCCGCACAATATTCACGACGAGAATCGCCGTTAACATTGAGAACCATGGAGCTCGAACACGATCTCGCCAAAAACGAGACACGTATTCAAGGCACCGCACTTCGCTCCTCACCGCCTAGTGGGCACATGTTGACCGCCACGACGCGATGTCCTCGCAAGGATCACCACAAGTCGCTTGAGCCTAACCGTTCGGCGGGGGGTACATGGCATTTGCTCACGAGACACTCCTCGCGGACAAGACGGATGCGGGGACCATACGCCTCACCTCACCCTCCCTTGGATCTCCAAGGAGTGTTTCGATGGAGCAAGCACCACTACCCTCATAGGTGTTTTCGGCTCCAACGGCAAGGCATACCTACAAAGCCCGAAATTTTCCTTGGGGGGGGGAAGGGCGCCTCACGACATGGCGTGTTGAGGGGGGGAGGGGGGGCCGAATTTTGGAGGGGGGGCGCCGAATTTTGAAGGGGGGGAGGGGGGGGGGCTGAATTTTTGAGGGGGGGGGGTGGTGTGTGTTGAGAGGGGCCGAATTTTGAAGGGGGGGGGGCCGAAATTTTGAGGGGGGGTGGGGGGGGGGGGGGCGAATTTTGTAGTGGGGGGCCGAAATTTTGAGGGGGGGTTGGGGGGGGGGGGGCGAATTTTGTAGGGGGGGGGGGGCGGAATTTTTGAGGGGGGGTGTGTTGAGGGGGGGGGGAGGGGTGGGGTGGTGTGTGTTGAGAGGGGCCGAATTTTTGAGGGGGGGTGGGGGGGGGGAGGGGTGGTGTGGTGTGTGTTGAGAGGGGGGGGGGCGAATTTTGGAGGGGGGGTAGGGGTCGTGTGGTGTGGTGTGTGTTGAGGGGGGGGGGAGAGGGCAGAATTTTTAAGGGGGCGTCATGGTGGGTGGGTGGGTCTGTTAAGGGGAGGGGAGCACGTCGCATCTTGTCATGTCATGGGGCACAGGGGGGGAGGGGGGGGAGGGGGGTGTCGGGACATGGTGTGGTGTGTGTTGGGGGGGGCATTGCGGTGGGTGGGTGTGTGTGTTAAGGGGAGGGTGGCACGTCGTGTCGTGTCATGTCATGGGGGGGCGGGGAGGGGGGGACGCGTCGCGTCGTGTCATGTCATGGGTGGGGGGTGGGGTGGGGATGTCATGGGGGGGGTGACAGGACACGACGCGACGTGCCCCCCTCCCCTTAACACACACACACACCCACCCACCGCGATGCCTCCCCCCAACACACACCACACACACCACACCACACCACCCCTTCCCCCCCTCCAAAATTCGGCCCCCCCCCCAACCGCGATGCCTCCCCCCCCCCAAAAATCCCCCCCCCCCCAACCGCGATGCCTCCCCCCCCCCAAAAATCCCCCCCCCCCCCCCCAACACACACCACCCCCCCCTAAAAAATTCGGCCCCCACCCCCTCAACACACACCACACCACACCACACCACACCACCCCTCTCCCTGTCCAAAATTCGCCCCCCCCCCCCCCCCCCCCAATACACACCACCCCACACCACCCCTCCCCCCCCCCCAAATATTCGTCCCCCCCCTCAACACACACCACCCCAACCCTCCCCCCCCCCCAAAAAATTCCACCGCCCCCCACCCCCCCCTCAACACACACCACACCACACCACCCCTCCCCCCCCCCGTCAACACACACCACCGCACCCCTCCCCCCCCCAAAATTCGCCCCCCCCCAACACATACCA
Organism: Lygodium microphyllum; assembly: GCF_053477565.2. Classification (NCBI taxonomy): domain Eukaryota; kingdom Viridiplantae; phylum Streptophyta; class Polypodiopsida; order Schizaeales; family Lygodiaceae; genus Lygodium; species Lygodium microphyllum. The sequence continues at coordinate 147,957,165 of NC_141150.1, read as the reverse complement.
CCCCACCCCCCCCCCCCCAAAAAAAAATTCGGCCCCCCTCCCCTAAACACACACCACACCACACCACCCCTCCCCCCCCCAAAAATTCGCCCCCCCCCCTCAACACACACCACCCCACCCCTCCCCCCCCCCTCAACACACACCACACCACCCCACCCCTCCCCCCCCCCAACACACACCACCCCACACCACCCCTCCCCCCCCAAAAAATTCGCCCCCCCCCTCGACACACACCACCCCACCCCTCCCCCCCCCCTCAACACACACCACACCACACCACACCACACCACACCAGCCCTCCCCCCGCTCAAAAATTCCACCGCCCCCCACCCCCCCCCCTCAACACACCACACCACACCACACCACACCACCCCTCCCCCCCCCCTCAGAAATTCGCCCCCCCCCCCTCAACACACACCACACCACACACCCCTCCCCCACCCCCTCCAAAATTCAGCCCCCCCCCAACACACACCACCCCACACCACCCCTCCCCCCCCCCAAAAATTTGCCCCCCCCCTCAACACACACCACCCCACCCCTCCCCCCCCCCCCCTCAACACACACCACACCACACCACCCCTCCCCCCCCCAAAAATTCGCCCCCCCCCTCAACGCACACCACCCCACCCCTCCCCCCCCTCAACACACACCACACCACACACCCCCTCCCCCCCTCAAAAATTCCACCGCCCCCCACCCCCCCCTCAAGACACCACACCACACCACACCACCCCTCCCCCCCTCAAAAATTCGCCCCCCCCCCTCAACACACACCACACCACCCCTCCCCCCCTCAAAATTTCAACCGCCCCTCACTCAACACACACCACACGACACCACCCCTCCCCCCCTCCAAAATTCGGCCCCCCCCCTCAACACAAACCACCCCACACCTCCCCCCCCTCAAAAATTCGGCCCTCCCTGCCCCCCCCTCAACACACACCACACCATACCACCCCTCCCCCCCTCTCCAAAATTCGCCTCCCCCGTCATCACACACCACCCCACCTCACCCCCCTCCCCTTAACACACACACCCACCCACCGCGATGCCCCCTCCAACACACACCACACCATGTCGCCACGCCCCCCTCCCCCCCTGCACCATGACATGAGATCACGCGACGTGATCCCCTCCCCTTAACATACACACACCCACCCCTTCCCCCCCTTAACACACACCACACCACACCACCCCTCCCCCCCCCTCAACACACACCACACCACACCACCCCTCCCCCCCTCAAAAATTCACACCCCCCCCTCAACACACACCACACCACCCCACCCCTCCCCCCCCCTCCAAATTTCCCCCCCCCCCCCCCAAAAAATTGGCCCCCCCCCTCAACACACACCACACCACACCACCCCTCCCCCCCCTCCGAAATTCGCCCCCCCCCCCCCCCTCAACACACACCACCCCACACCACCCCTCCTCCCCCCCCAAAAATTTCACCCCCCCCTCAACACACACCACCCCACCCCCCCCCCCCCCCTCAACACACACCACACCACCCCTCCCCCCCCCCTCAAAAATTCCCCCCCCCCCCTCAACACACACCACACCACACCACACCACACCACACCACACCACCCCTCCCCTTCCCCCCCTCCAAATTTCAGCCCCCCCTCAACACACACCACCCCACCCCTCCCCCCCCCCTCAAAAATCCCCCCCCCCCCCCAACACACACCACACCACACCACCCCTCCCCCCACCTCCAAAATTCGCCCCCCCCCCCCCAAAAATTCGCCCCCCCCCCCTCAACACACACCACACCACACCACACCACGCCTCCCCTCCCCCTCCAAAATTCGCCCCCCCCCCCTCTCAACACACACCACCCCACACCACCCCTCCCGCCCCCCAAAAATTCCCCCCCCCCCCCCTCAACACACACCACCCCACCCCTCCCCCCCCCCTCAAAAATTCCCCCCCCCCCTCAACACACACCACACCACCCCTCCCCCCCCTCAAAAATTCCCCCCCCCCCTCAACACACACCACACCACACCACCCCTCCCCTTCCCCCCCTCCAAATTTTGCCCCCCCCTCAACACACACCACCCCATCCCTCCCCCCCCCCGCCCCCAAAAAATATGCCCCCCCCCAACACACACCACCCCACCCCCCCCAAAAAATTTCAGCCCCCCCCCCTCAACACACACCACACCACACCACCCCTCCCCCCCCTCCAAAATTTGCCTCCCCCCCCCCCCCCCCGCCCCCAACACACACCAGCCCTCCCCCCCCCCAAAAATTCGCCTCCCCCCCCCCTCAATACACACCTCGCCCCCCTTCCCCCCCCAACACACACCACACCACACCACACCACCCCTCCCCCCCCCCTCAAAAATTCGCCCCCCCCCCCCCCCCCCCCCTCAACACACCACACACCACACCACCCTCCCCCCCCCCAAAAAAATTCACCCACCCCCCCCTCAACACACACCACCCCACCCCTCCCCCCCTCAAAAATTCAGCCCCCCCCCCCCTTAACACACACTCCTCCCCCAAAAATTCCCCCCCCCCCCCTCAACACAAACCACCCCACCCCTCCCCCACCCCCCCAAAAAAATTCGCCCCCTCCCCCCCCAACACACACCACCCCACTCCCCCCCCCCCTCAACACACACCACACCACACCACCCCCCCCCTCAATACACACCTCCCCACCCTTTCCCCCCCCCCCCCCAACACACACCACACCACACCACCCCTCCCCCCCCCTCCAAAATTCGACCCCCCCTGATCACACACCACCCCACCCCACCCCTTCCCCCCCCCTCAAAAATTTGCCCCCCTTCAAAATTCAGCCCCCCCCACCCTCCCCCCTTCTCCCCCCCTCCAAAATTCGAAACCCCTCACCATGACATCCCCCCCCACCCATAATACAACACGACATGACGCGCCCCCCAGGACATCCCCCCACCCTCCAATGACACGACACGACGCGACGTGCCCCCCCTCTCCCCCTTCACGCTCCACACACACCACACCATGTCACGACGTGCTGCCCCCCCCCCCCCCCCCCATGACATCCCCAGCCCACCCCCCCATCCATGACACGACACGACGCGACGCGCCCCCCCATGACATCCCCCCCACCCCCCATGACACGACACGACGCGACGTGCCCCCCCCCTCAGCCTTCCCCCCTCAACACACACCACATCATGTCGCGACGTGTGGCGCCCCCCCCAATACACACCACACCACACCGTGGACAAAGCCGCATTTTAAAGGGGGGAGCGAATTTTTGAGGGGGGGGGGGAGGCGTGGTGTGGTGTGTGTTGAGAGGGGGGGGTGAATTTTGGAGGGGGGAGGGGTGGTGTGGTGTGGTGTGTGTTGGGGGGGGGGGGGGGGGGGGGGCGAATTTTTGAGGGGGCGTCATGGAGGGTGGGTGGGTGTGTTAAGAGGAGGGGAGCACGTCGCGTCGTGTCAGGCCATGGGGCGCGGGGGGGGTCAGGGGTGCGTCGCGACATGGTGTGGTGTGTGTGGGGGGGGGGGGCATTGCGTTGGGTGGGTGTGTGTGTTAAGGGGAGGGTGGCACATCGCATCGTGTCGTGTCATGGGGGGGCGGGGAGGGGGGGGATCCCATGGGGGGGGATGTCATGGGGGGGCGCGTTGCATCGTGTCGTGTCATGGGTGGGTGGGGGGGTGGGGTGGGGATGTCATGGGGGGGGCGCGGCACGTCGCGACATGGTGTGGTGTGTGTTGAGGGGGGAAGGGGAGGGCGCGTCGCGTCGTGTCGTGTCATGGGGGGGCGCGTCGCGTCGCGTCGTGTCATGGGGGGTGGGGGGGATGTCATGGGGGGGCCGAATTTTTGAGGGGGGGGAGGGGTGGGGTGGTGTGTGTTGAGGGGGGGGGGGGCGAATTTTTGAGGGGGGGACGTCATGGGGGGGGCGCATCGCGTCGTGTCGTGTCATGGGGGATGGGGGGATGTCATGGGGGGGGGGGAGGGGGGTTGTCATGTTATGTTGGGGAGGGGGAGCGTCACGTCATGTCGGGGCATGGTGGGGGGGAGGGGGCATCGCGACACCTCGCGTCACCCCCCACCACACGGCACACCCCCCCACCCCACCGCACCCCCCTATGACGCGGCGCCTCCCCCCCACCCCACCTCGAAAAACCCCGCTCCATCCACAGCACCCCACCACTCCTCCAAAAACCAGGCTCGACCCACCGTGCCCCGCCTCACCCCCCCACGACACGGCGCACCCTCCACCCCACCGCACCCCCCCACGACGCCCCCCCCCGCACCCCACCTCGAAAAACCCCGCTCCCTCCACACCACACCACAAACGCCTCCGAGAACCCCGCTCGACCCACCCCACCCCGTGTCACCCCCCACGACACGGCGCACCCCCCACCCCACCGCACCCCCCAACGACGCCGCCCCGCACCCCACCTCGAAAAACCCCGCTCCCTCCATACCACAACACCACGCCTCCGAAAACCCCGCTCGACCCACCCCACCTCGCGTCAGCCCCCCACGACACGGCACACCCCCCACACCCCACCGCACCCCCCCACAACGCGGCACATATCCCCCCCCCCCCCCGCACCCCACCACGAAAAACCCCACTCGACCCACCCAACCCCGCGTCACTCCCCCAGGACACGGCGCACCCCCCCACCCCACCGCACCCCCCCACGACGCCCCCCGCACCCCACCTCGGAAAACCCCGCTCCCTCCACACCACCCCAACACGCCTCCGAAAACCCCGCTCGACCCACCCCACCTCGCGTCAGCCCCCCCACAACACAGCACACACCCCCACCCCACCGCACCCCCCCACGACGCGGCGCATATCCCCCCCCCCCGCACCCCACCTCGAAAAACCCCGCTCGATCCACCCCACCCCGCGTCACCCCCCCATGACACGGCGCACCCCCCCACCCCACCACAC
>NC_141150.1:147929749-147942249 GCF_053477565.2 Lygodium microphyllum | reverse complement strand
CATTCACGATATAGCTAGACACTCTAGCGCCTGATAAGCTCAATGGATGAGTGTTGGCCATGGTTTCGTTTATACTCGTCCATGCCATCTCGAGTTTTTCATATTGCCTCTCTGTATCTGGCCCGTAGGCCCCTTCTGGGTCTATCTGATGTGTGGCCGTTCGTTTAGGCTCCCGGCTCCAGGAGTCTTCACAGGGATCACCCTGATAGATGTCCATTCGTTTATCCTCCCGGTACCAGGAGTCTTCCCAGGGATCACCCTGATAGATGTCCATTCGTTTATCCTCCCGGTACCAGGAGTCTTCACAGGGATCATCCTGATAGATGTCCATTCGTTTATCCTCCCGGTACCAGGAGTCTTCATAGGTTCCCTCTTGTAGGTGACATTGGCCTGCCTCCTCATAACATATGGCCCTCTCTTCTTCTTCTTCATATCCTTCGCTCCCGCACCACTCCTGGTCCACTGGACTATCTGCATATTTTTCTGGATCTTCGGTTTCTGACTCAGCCCCACCTGACCCGACTATGGCCCCTGTTAGCTTGCCACTAAATTGGCCACGCGAGTTCGAATCCGACTCCGTGCCATGCTGAGAGTCACCAACCCGCGAGCTCGTACCCGGCTCCGTCTGGCCTCTCTTTCCCTTCAGGGACTCATCCCATAGCAGCCTGACTTTAGCCATAGCGGTCCTTTGTGTTACGGTCCAGACCGAATTCTTGTGTACCGCATCTTCATTCTCCTCATCTTCTTCTTCATCATCTGACTCCGTAGAGTCGCTTTCAGTATCGCTACTTGACTCCTCAGAGTCCTCTTCACTCCCACTCGACTCCTCAGAGTCGTCTCCATCCTCATAAGACTCCGAAGAGTCATCCTCATAATCTTCCGACTCCGCAGAGTCATCTTCATTATCACTAGACTCCGTAGAGTCATCACTATGCTCACTGGAACCTTCGTCGCTTGAGCTTGAACTGGGCTCCTGGCGACTCGGTATTGCTCTTCCTCTCGTATAGGTAGCTGGGGTCGACAAGGCAACCCTTCGTGGGGTAGGACTTGGCATCATTTCCTTCTGAGGCTTTGGTGTTGGCAAGCTACCCACCGCAGCATCTGCACCAAAGTCGCTAGCAATCCCCTTCTTCAAGGTGCTTTCAAGATACAAGGTATCCCCATCGCCCACTTCTGCAAGGTACTCACAATATTGCATAATACTAGCATTCAGCACTTCAACTTCTTTTTGGCACGAGTCCAGGTCACTGCGGACCTTCTCGATGCGCCGGTCCAGCTCCGACAGCACCGTTCCAAGGGGCTCTGTTTTGCCATTCAGCTTATCCACCTTGGTTAGACATAGCTTAGCTTCTAGAGACTCCATCTGCAGGTAATCTACTAGGAGGCGCCTTTTTTCAGCATACCTCCGCTCGATTTCTTCTTTTCTCATGGCAGCCTTTGATTTTCGCACAAGGGACATTTTACTTCTACCAGGCTCGCTCACTCGGGGGTCATTGCGCACCAGCCGAGGAGTTTGCTCTGATACCAAGTGTGACGACACTCCCGTGGAGCCGTCAAGGGGTAGGCAAGACCCACCCCGTGAAGCCCGCCTCATGAGGGATCACCCTCTAATCAGCGTCTCCACAGCGTAGAGAACGCGTATCACACCCCGACACGGAACGCCGAAGCGTAACGCGTAACGCGTGATGTGCAGCGGAAGGTAACACGCAACGGGGCTAGGTAACGCGACACGATATCATGGTAACATGGCACAAGGAAACAACAAGCTGTGAGGGTCTAAAAACGTAGGGCCCTTCTTGAGGGCCCGAGTATATTGCAAGGCGCGAATGCGCAAGGCACAAGGGTAGCGGGCACGGGATGGCGCAATAATCAACCTGCACTCCACCACGACGCGACACTGCTGGTGAGGTAAGGGCTCATGGAGCTCGCATCCCTCATAGGTGTTTTCGGCTCCAACGGCAAGGCATACCTACAAAGCCCGAAATTTTCCTTGGGGGGGGGGGGGGGGGGGGGGAAGGGCGCCTCGCGACATGGCGTGTTGAGGGGGGGAGGGGGGGCCGAATTTTGGAGGGGGGGGGGGGGGGGGGCGCCCAATTTTGAAGGGGGGGGGCCGAAATTTTGAGGGGGGGTGGGGGGGGGGGGGGGGGGGGGGCGAATTTTGTAGGGGGGGGGAGGGGGGGGGCCGAATTTTTGAGGGGGGGGGAGGGGGGTTGGTGTGTGTTGAGAGGGTCCGAATTTTGAAGGGGGGGGCAGGGCGGGGGGAGGGGGGGGGCCGAATTTTGAAGGGGGGGTGGGGGGGGGGAGGGGTGGTGTGGTGTGGTGTGTGTTGAGAGGGGGCGAATTTTGGAGGGGGGGTAGGGGTGGTGTGGTGTGGTGTGTGTTGGGGGGGGGGGGGGAGGGGGGCAGAATTTTTGAGGGGGCGTCATGGTGGGTGGGTGGGTGTGTTAAGGGGAGGGGAGCACGTTGCGTCTTCTCATGTCAACACACACCACACCACCCCTCCCCCCCTCAAAAATCCCCCCCCTCAACACACACCACACCACCCCTCCCCTTACCCCCCTCCAAATTTCGCCCCCCCCTCAACACACACCACCCCACCCCCCCCCCCCCCCCGCCCCCAAAAAATTCGCCCCCCCCCCCCCCAACACACACCACCCCACCCCCCCCCAAAAAAAATTCGGCCACCCCCCTCAACACACACCACACCACACCACACCACACCACCCCTCCCCTCCCCCCCCCCCCCCCTCAATACACACCTCCCCACCCTTCCCCCCCCCCCCCCTCAACACACACCACCCCACCCCCCCCTCAACACACACCACACCACACCACCCCTCCCCCCCCCCTCAACACACACCACCCCACCCCTCCCCCCCCCCCCTCCAAATTTCGCCCCTTCCCCCCCCAAAAATTCGCCCCCCCCCTCCCCCTCAACACACACCACACCACACCACCCCTCCCCCCCCCCCTCAACACACACCCCCCCCCCCCCCCCAACACACACCACACCACACCACCCCTCCCCCCCCCCCCCCTCAACACACAAAAGACCACCCCTCCCCCCCCCCTCAACACACACCACACCACACCACCCCTCCCCGCCCCCCCAAAATTTTGCCCCCCCCCCAAAAAAAATTGGCCCCCCCCTCAACACACACAACACCACACCACCCCTCCAAAATTCGCCCCCCACCCCCCTCAACACACACCACCCCACCCCACACCTCCCCTCCCCCCCGCCCCCCCCAACACACACCACCCCATCCCCCCCCCTCAACACACACCACACCACCCCTCCCCCCCCTCAAAAATCCCCCCCCCCCCCCTCAACACACACCACACCACCCCTCCCCCCCCTCAAAAATCCCCCCCCCCCCCTCAACACACACCACACCACACCACACCAACCCTCCCCTTCCCCCCTCCAAATTTCGCCTTCCCCTCAACACACACCACCCCACCCCTTCCCCCCCCCCCAAAAATTCGCCCCCCCCGTCCAAATTTCGCCCCTTCCCCCCCCAAAATTTCGCCCCCCCCCCCCCTCAACACACACCACACCACACCACCCCACACCACGCCTCCCCCCCCCCCTCAAAAATGCCCCCCCCCCCCTCTCAACACACACCACACCACCCCTCCCCCCCTCAAAAATCCCCCCCCCCCCCCCTCAACACACACCACACCACCCCTCCCCTTCCCCCCCTCCAAATTTTGCCCCCCCCTCCACACACACCACCCCACCCCTCCCCCCCCCCCCCCGCCCCCAAAAAATTCGCCCCTCCCCCCCCCAACACACACCACCCCACCCCCCCCCCCCAAAAAAATTCGGCCACCCCCCTCAACACACACCACACCACACACCCCCTCCCCCCCCTCCAAAATTTGCCCCCCCCCCTCAATACACACCTCCCCACCCTTCCCCCCCCCCCCCTCACCACACACCACCCCCCCCCCCCCCTCAACAAACACCACACCACCCCTCCCCCCCCTCAAAAATCCCCCCCCCTCAACACACACCACCCCTCCCCCCCCCCCCCTCAACACACACCACCCCTCCCCCCCCCCCTCAACACACCCCCTCCCCCCCAACACACACCACACAACCCCTCCCCCCCCTCAAAAATTCCCCGCCCCCCCTCAACACATACCACACCACCCCTCCCCCCCCCCTCAAAAATCCCCCCCCCACTCAACACACACCACCCCTCCCCCCCCTCCAAATTTTGCTCCCCCCCCCCCCCCAAAAAAATTGGCCCCCCCCCTCAACACACACCACCCCACCCCCCCCCCTCAACACACACCACACCACCCCTCCCCCCCCCCCCCCTCAAAAATCCCCCCACACCACCCCACCCCTCCCCCCCCCCAAAGATTCACCCCCGCGTCCAAATTTCGCCCCTTCCCCCCCCAAAAATTCGCCCCCCCCCCTCAACACACACCACACCACGCCTCCCCCCCCCCTCAAAAATTCCCCCCCCCCCCTCAACACACACCACACCACCCCTCCCCTTCCCCCCCTCCAAATTTTGCCCCCCCCCCTCAACACACACCACCCCACCCCTCCCCCCCCTTCCCCCGCCCCCAAAAAATTCGCCCCCCCCCCAACACACACCACCCCACCCCCCCCCCAAAAATTCGGCCACCCCCCTCAACACACACCACACCACACACCCCCTCCCCCCCCCTCCAAAATTTGCCCCCCCCCCCCCCCACCCCCAACACACACCACCCCTCCCCCCCCCCCAAAAATTCGCGTCCCCCCCTCAATTCACACCTCCCCACCCTTCCCCCCCCCCCTCACCACACACCACCCCACCCCCCCCCCCTCAACAAACACCACACCACCCCTCCCCCCCCCTCAAAAATCCCCCCCCCCCCTCAACACACACCACACCACACCACCCCTCCCCCCCCCCCCCAAAAAAATTCCCCCTCCCCCCCCCCCCCCCCTCAACACACACCACCCCACCCCCCCCCCCAACACACACCACACAACCCCTCCCCCCCCTCAAAAATTCCACGCCCCCCCCCCCCCCAACACACACCACACCACCCCTCCCCCCCCCCTCAAAAATCCCCCCCCCCCTCAACACACACCACACCACACCACACCACCCCTCCCCCCCCCCTCCAAATTTTGCGCCCCCCCCAAAAAAATTGGCCCCCCCCCCTCAACACACACCACCCCTCCCCCCCCCTCCAAAATTCGCCCCCCCCCCCTCAACACACACCACCGCACCCACCCCCTCAACACACACCACACCACCCCTCCCCCCCCCCCTCAACACACACCACACCACCCCCCCCCTTCCCCCCCTCGAAATTTCGCCCCCCCTCAACACACACCACCCCACCCCTCCCCCCCGCCCCAAAAATTCGCCCCCCCCTCCAAATTTCGCCCCTTCCCCCCCCAAAAAATCCCCCCCCCCCCCCCCTCAAAAATTCCCCCCCCTCCCCCCTCAACACACACCACACCACCCCTACCCCCCCTCAAAAATCCCCCCCCCCTCAACACACACCACACCACACCACCCCTCCCCTTCCCCCCCTCCAAATTTCGCCCCCCCCTCAACACACACCACCCCACCCCTCCCCCGCCCCCAAAAAATTTGCCCCCCCCCCCAACACACACCCCCCCCCCCCCAAAAAAATTCGGCCACCCCCCTCAACACACACCACACCACACCACCCCTCCCCCCCCCCTCCAAAATTCGCCCCCCCCCCCCGCACCCCCCCCCCCAAAAAAATTTCCCCCTCCTCCCCCCTCAACACACACCACCCCACCCCCCCCCCCCAACACACACCACACCACACCTCCCCCCCCCCCTCAACACACACCACACCACACCACCCCTCCCCTTCCCCCCCACCAAATTTCCCCCCCCCTTCAACACACACCACCCCACCCCTCCCCCCCCCCCCGCCCCCAAAAAATTCGCCCCCCCCCCCAACACACACCACCCCACCCCCCCCCCCAGAAAAAATTCGGCCACCCCCCTCAACACACACCACACCACCCCTCCCCCCCCCCCCCCCCAAAAATTCGCCCCCCCCCCCCCCCCCTCAACACACACCACACCACACAACCCCTCCCTCCCCCCCCTCCAAATTTTGCCCCCCCCCCCCTTCAACACACACCACACCACACCACACCACCCCTCCCCCCCCTCCAAAATTTGCCCCCGCCCCCTGGTCCCCAACACACACCACCCCTCCCCCCCCCCAAAAAATTCCCCCCCCCCCCCCAATACACACCTCCCCACCCTTCCCCCCCCCCCCCTCAACACACACCACCCCACCCCCCCCTCAACACACACCACACCACACCACCCCTCCCCCCCCCCTCAACACACACCACCCCTCCCCTTCCCCCCCTCCAAATTTAGCCCCCCCCTCAACACACACCACCCCACCCCTCCCCCCCCCAAAAAATCGCCCCCTCCCCCTCCAAATCTCGCCCCTTCCCCCCCCCCAAAAATTCACCCCCCCCCCCTCAACACACACCACACCACACCACCCCTCCCCCCCCCCCCTCAACACACACCACCCCACACCACCCCTTCCCCCCCCCCCCCCCCTCAACACACACCACCCCACCCCCCACCCCAACACACACCACACCACCCCTACCCCCCCCGTCAGAAATTCCCCCCCCCCCCCTCAACACACAAAACATCACCCCTCCCCCCCCCCTCCAAATTTTGCCCCCCCCCCCCCCAAAAAAAATTGCCCCCCCCCCTCAACACACACCACACCACACAACCCCTCCCCCCCCTCCAAAATTCGCCCCCCCCCCCCCCCCTCAACACACACCACCCCACACCACCCCCCCCCCCCCCAAAAAATTCCCCCCCCCCCCTAAACAAACACCACCCCATCCCCCCCCCCTAAACACACACCACACCACCCCTCCCCCCCCCCCCCCCCCCTCAAAAATCCTCCCCCCCCTCAACACACACCACACCACACCACCCCTCCCTCCCCCCCCTCCAAATTTTGCCCCCCCCCCCCCCAAAAAAATTGCCCCCCCCCCCCCCCCCTCAACACACACCACACCACACCACCCCTCCCCCCCCCCCCCTTCAAAATTCCCCCCCCCCCCCCAACACACACCACCCCACACTACCCCTCCCCCCTTCAAAATTCCCCCCCCCCCCTCAACACACACCACCCCACCCCCCCCCCTCAACACACACCACCCCACCCCCCCCCCCCCCCTCAACACACACCACAACACCCCTCCCCCCCCCCCCCCCTCAACACACACCACACCACACCACCCCTCCCCTTCCCCCCCTCCCAATTTTGCCTTCCCCTCAACACACACCACCCCACCCCTCCCCCCCCCCAAAAAAAATTCGCCCCCCCGTCCAAATTTCGCCCCTTCCCCCCCCAAAAATTCACCCCCCCCCTCAACACACACCACACCACACCACCCCTCCCCCCCCCCCCCCTCAAAAATTTCCCCCCCCCCCCTCAACACATAGCACACCACCCCTCCCCCCGCCTCAAAAATCCCCCCCCCCCTCAACACACACCACACCACCCCTCCCCTTCCCCCCCTCCAAATTTCGCCCCCCCCTCAACACACACCACCCCACCCCATCCCTCCCCCCCCCCCCGCCCCCAAAAAATTCCCCCCCCCAACACACACCACCTCGCGTGAGCCCCCCCACGACTCGGCACACCTCCCACACCCCACCGCACCCCCCCACGACACGGCGCACTCCCCCACCCCCCCTCACCCCACGTCGAAAAACCCCGCTCGACCCACCCAACCCCGCGTCACTCCCCCATGACACGGCACACCCCCCCACCCCACCGCACCCCCCCACGACGCCCCCCCCGCACCCCACCTCGAAAAACCCCGCTCCCTCCACGCCACACCACAAATGCCTCCGAAAACCCCACTCGACCCACCCAACCCCGCGTCACTCCCCCATGACACGGCACACCCCCCCACCCCACCGCACCCCCCCACGACGCCCCCCCCGCACCCCACCTCGAAAAACCCCGCTCCCTCCACGCCACACCACAAATGCCTCCGAAAACCCCGCTCGACCCACCCCACCCCGCGTCACCCCCCCACGACATGGCGCACCCCCCACCCCACCGCACCCCCCAACGACGCCGCCCCGCACCCCACCTCGAAAAACCCCGCTCCATCCATACCACCCCACCACGCCTCCGAAAACCCCGCTCGACCCACCCCACCTCGCGTCAGCCCCCCACGACACGACACACCCCCCACACCCCACCGCAACCCCCCACGACGCGGCGCATATCGCCCCCCCCCCCCGCACCCCACCTCGAAAAACCCAACTCGACGCACCCAACCCCGCGTCACTCCCCCAGGACACGGCGCACCCCCCACCCCACCGCACCCCCCCACGACGCGGCGCATATCCCACCCCCGCACCCCACCTCGAAAAACCCCGCTCGACCCACCCCACCCCGCGTCACCCCCCCACGACACGGCGCACCCCCCCACCCCACCGCACCCCCCCACGACGCCCCCCCCCCCCCACCCCACCTCGAAAAACCCCGCTCCCTCCACGCCACACCACCACGCCTCCGAAAACCCCGCTCGACCCACCCCAACCCCGCGTCACTCCCCCCCACGACACGGCGCACCCCCCCACCCCACCGCACCCCCCCACTACGCCCCCCCGCACCCCACCTCGAAAAACCACGCTCCCTCCACAGCACCCCACCTCTCCTCCGAAAACCCCGCTCGACCACCCCCACCCCGCGTCACCCCCCACGACGCCCCCCCGCACCCCACCTCGAAAAACCCCGCTCCCTCCACAGCACCCCACCTCTCCTCCAAAAACCCCGCTTGACCACCCCAACCCCGCGTCACTACCCCATGACACGGCGCACCCCCCCACCCCACCGCACCCCCCACGACGCCCCCGCGCACCCCACCTCGAAAAACCGCACTCCCTCCACAGCACCCCACTTCTCCTCCAAAAATCCCGCTCGACCACCCCCACCCCGCGTCACCCCCCACGACGCCCCCCGCACCCCACCTCGAAAAACCCCACTCCCTCCACAGCACCCCACCTCTCCTCCAAAAACCCCGCCTGACCACCCCAACCCCGCATCACTCCCCCATGACACGGCGCACCCCCCCACCCCACCGCACCCCCCCACGACGCCCCCCCGCACCCCACCTCGAAAAACCGCGCTCCCTCCACAGCACCCCACCTCTCCTCCGAAAACCCCGCTCGACCACCCCCACCCCGCGTCACCCCCCACGACGCCCCCCGGCACCCCACCTCGAAAAACCGCGCTCCCTCCACAGCACCCCACCTCTCCTCCGAAAACCCCGCTCGACCACCCCCACCCTGCGTCACCCCCCATGACGCCCCCCCGCACCCCACCTCGAAAAACCCCGCTCCCTCCACAGCACCCCACCTCTCCTCCAAAAACCCCGCTTGACCACCCCAACCCCGCGTCACTATCCCATGACACGGCGCACCCCCCCACCCCACCGCACCCCCCACAACGCCCCCGCGCACCCCACCTCGAAAAACCGTGCTCCCTCCACAGCACCCCACCTCTCCTCCAAAAACCCCGCTCGACCACCCCCACCCCGCGTCACCCCCCACGACGCCCCCCGCACCCCACCTCGAAAAACCCCGCTCCCTCCACAGCACCCCACCTCTCCTCCAAAAACCCCGCCTGACCACCCCAACCCCGCGTCACTCCCCCATGACACGGCGCACCCCCCCACCCCACCGCACCCCCCCACGACGCCCCCCCGCACCCCACCTCGAAAAACCGCGCTCCCTTCACAGCACCCCACCTCTCCTCCGAAAACCCTGCTCGACCACCCCCACCCCGCGTCACCCCCCACGACGCCCCCCGGCACCCCACCTCGAAAAACCGCGCTCCCTCCACAGCATCCCACCTCTCCTCCGAAAACCCCACTTGACCACCCCCACCCCGCGTCACCCCCACGACGCCCCCCCGGACCCCACCTTGAAAAACCCTGCTCCCTCCACAGCACCCCACCTCTCCTCCAAAAACCCCGCTTGACCACCCCAACCCCACGTCACTACCCCATGACACGGCGCACCCCCCCACCCCACCTCACCCCCCACGACGCCCCCGCGCACCCCACCTCTCCTCCGAAAACCCCGCTCGACCACCCCCACCCTATGTCACCCCTCACGACGCCCCCCGCACCCCACCTCGAAAAACCCCGCTCCCTCCACAGCACCCCACCTCTCCTCCAAAAACCCCGCCTGACCACCCCAACCCCGCGTCACTCCCCCATGACACGGCGCACCCCCCCACCCCACCGCACCCCCCCACGACGCCCCCCCGCACCCCACCTCGAAAAACCGAGCTCCCTCCACAGCACCCCACCTCTCCTCCGAAAACCCCGCTCGACCACCCCCACCCCGCGTCACCCCCCACGACGCCCCCCGGCACCCCACCTCGAAAAACCGCGCTCCCTCCACAGCACCCCACCTCTCCTCCGAAAACCCCGCTCGACCACCCCCACCCCGCGTCACCCCCCACGACGCCCCCCCGCACCCCACCTCGAAAAACCCCGCTCCCTCCACAGCACCCCACCTCTCCTCCAAAAACCCCGCTTGACCACCCCAACCCCGCGTCACTACCCCATGACACGGCGCACCCCCCCACCCCACCGCACCCCCCCACGACGCCCCCGCGCACCCCACCTCGAAAAACCGCGCTCCCTCCACAGCACCCCACCTCTCCTCCAAAAACCCCGCTCGACCACCCCCACCCCGCGTCACCCCCCACGACGCCCCCCGCACCCCACCTCGAAAAACCCCGCTCCCTCCACAGCACCCCACCTCTCCTCCCAAAACCGCGCCTGACCACCCCAACCCCGCGTCACTCCCCCATGACACGGCGCACCCCCCCACCCCACCGCACCCCCCCACGACGCCCCCCCGCACCCCACCTCGAAAAACCGAGCTCCCTCCACAGCACCCCACCTCTCCTCCGAAAACCCCGCTCGACCACCCCCACCCCGCGTCACCCCCCACGACGCGCCTCCGCACCCCACCTCGAAAAACCCCGCTCCCTCCACAGCACCCCACCTCTCCTGCAAAAACCCCGCTCGACCACCCCAACCCCGCGTCACTCCCCCATGACACGGCGCACCCCCCCACGACGCCCCCCCGCACCCCACCTCGAAAAACCCCGCTCCCTCCACACCACCCCACCACGCCTCCAAAAACCGCGCTCGACCCACCCCACCCCGCGTCACGGCGCACCCCCCCACCCCACCGCACCCCCCCACGATGCCCCCCCCCCCACCCCAACTCGAAAAACCGCGCTCCATCCAGAGCACCCCACCTCTCCTCCAAAAACCCCGCTCGACCCACCCCACCCCGCATCACCCTTCCACGACACGGCGCACCCCCCCACCCCACCGCACCCCCCCACGACGCCCCCCCCACACCCCACCTCGAAAAACCCCGCTCGCTCCACGCCACACCACCACGCCTCCGAAACCCCACTCGACCCGCGTCACCCCCCCACGACACGGCGCACCCCCCCACGACGCCCCCCCGCACCCCACCTCGAAAAACCCCGCTCCCTCCACAGCACCCCGCCACGCCTCCAAAAACCCCGCTCGACCCACCCCACCCCGCGTCACCCTCCACGACACGGCGCACCCCCCCACAACGCCCCCCCTGCACCCACCTCGAAAAACCCCGCTCGACCCACCCCACCCCCCGTCACCCCCCCCACGACACGGCGCACCCCCGCACCCCACCTCGAAAAACCCCGCTCCCTCCACAGCACCCCGCCACGCCTCGGAAAACCCCGCTCGACCAAGCCCACCCCGCATCACCCCCCACGACACGGCGCACCCCCCACCCCACCGCACCCCCCCACGACGCCCCCCCCGCACTCCACCTTGAAAAACCCCGCTCCCTCCACGCCTCCGAAAACCCCGCTCGACCCACCCCACCCCGCGTCACCCCCCCACGACGCCCCCGCGCACCCCACCTCGGAAAACCCATTGCATCCACACCACCCCACCCCACCTCGAAAAACCCGCTGCATCCACACCACCCCACCCCGCGTCACGGCACACCCCACCGCATCCCCCCTCGACGCGGCGCATCCCCCCCGCACCCCACCTCGAAAAACCCCGCTCCATCCACACGACCCCGCCACGCCTCCAAAAACCCCGCTCGACCCAGCCCACCCCGCGTCACCCCCCCACGACACGGCGCACCCTCCACCCCACCGCACCCCCTGACGACGCGGCGTATCCCCCGCGCACCCCACCTCCAAAAACCCCGCTCGACCCACGGCACGTCACCTCACCCCCCCACGACATGGCACACCCTCCCTCCTAAGAAATCCCGCTCCGCAATGACACGGCACACACACCCCACTGCACACGACCCCCTCCCGCGACATGGAACCTTCCACCCCCCGACGGACCTCCTCAAGAAACCCCCCCACGACATGGCACCCCCCCGCGACATGGCACA